>NC_084590.1:49717248-49879748 GCF_033807715.1 Cololabis saira
ATACAGGTGTGTACCGATTTTCGTGCATCTACATCAAAACATTTTGTGGGGCTTGAGGCACAAAGTTTTCTAGGGGGCGCTGTTGAGCCGTTAGGCCACGCCCATTAAATATCACATTTTTCACCAGGCCTGTGCAAAATTTGGTGACTTTTGGGGCACATTTAGGGGGGGGGGGGGGAGAGAGAGAGAGAGAGAGAGAGAGAGAGAGAGAGAGAGAGAGAGAGAGAGAGAGAGAGAGAGAGAGAGAGAGAGAGAGAGAGAGAGAGAGAGGAGAGAGAGAGAGAGAGAGAGAGAGAGAGAGAGAGAGAGAGAGAGAAGAAGAAAGAAAGAAAGAAAGAAAGAAAGAAAGAAAGAAAGAAAGAAAGAAAGAAAGAAAGAAAGAAAGAAAGAAAGAAAGAAAGAAAGAAAGAAAGAAAGAAAGAAAGAAAGAAAGAAAGAAAGAAAGAAAGAAAGAAAAGAAAGAAAGAAAGAAAGAAAGAAAGAAAGAAAGAAAGAAAGAAAGAAAGAAAGAAAGAAAGAAAGAAAGAAAGAAAGAAAGAAAGAAAGAAAGAAAGAAAGAAAGACAGACAGACAGACAGACAGACAGACAGACAGACAGACAGACAGACAGACAGACAGACAGACAGACAGACAGACAGACAGACAGACAGACAGACAGACAGACAGACAGACAGACAGACAGACACAATAGGGCCTTCGCACTGTAAGTGCTCGGGCCCTAATGAAAGGCTACATTTGGATGTATTGGTTTTTTTTTTTTTTTACAATAATATAATGACAATAAACACTTTTTGACTTAACATGAAATAAATGGATATATGAGAAGCTTGTAAAACTCTGGAATTCAGAAACTATGTACATCTCCTTCATCATCATCATCATCATCATCATCATCATCATCATCATCATCATCATCATCATCATCATCACGGTCCAGTCAGAGTCTGTCCACACAAACTGGTTCTGCTTTAACTCTACACAACTCATCCGTCCTGGTCATGCAAACCATCTCCACCTGTAGAGGGAAGAAGAAAGAAGAAAGCAGATAAAGGAGTGTTTGCAGAGATCCCTCCATCAGCTGTAGAGGAAGAAGAAAGAAGGGAGCAGACAAAGGAGTTTTAGCAGAGATCCCTCCATCAGAGGGAAGAAGAAAGAAGAGAGCAGATCAAGGAGTGTTTGCAGAGGTCCCTCCATCAGCTGTAGAGGGAAGAAGAAAGAAGAGAGCACCAGCTGATGGTCCAGTCCTAGTCCTGGACCAGCAGGTCTACGTGGTCCCCGAAGACTCGGTACTGATCCTGCATCAGCAGTAGGGATGGGTATCATTTGCATTTTCATCGAATCCGATTCCTATTTCGAATCCTCATTTCGATTCCGATTCTTTTCGAATACCGATTCCGATACCAATATTAATTAGAAAGTAAATAAATAGAATATATCAAGAACAGAAATGTTTTTATTTCATCCACATCAGTACTATAGATGTTAACACTTTAAGTTGACATTTTAACACTAACACTTACACTTACTTTCCTTGACATCTGCTGCACACATACATATTACTCTCTCATCACTCAAACTGTGTTCAGAACAATAATATCAGGAGGACTTCCTTTTTTTAACTTCAACAATTCCTGCAGTAAATAACAGAAACAAATAACAAAAACATAAAAAAAACTAAATAAAAAAAAGAGAGGTTTGGTCATCATACTGATATATGAAGTCAGCAGTTTTTGAAAAGGAAAATCAACATGTCGGCCTTTTCTGGAAGGATACGGGATCTCTCAGTGCTGATTGTATCTCCAGCAGTTGAGAAAACCCTTTCGCTGGGAGTAGAAGAGGCCTGAACACACAGGTATGACAGAGCTAAGTCTGACAACAAAAGATACACATCCCTCTTCCTCCACCACCAGGCAGAAGGGTCTTCGGAGGTCAAAGCTGGAGGAAGGGCCTTATACATTTCCAGTTCTTTTTCTGCCCTGATCTTGATGGCTGGAGCAGCAGCAGCAACACGTTTGATAGTGTTCAATTTCAGGATATCATCCTCAGCGAAAAGCTTCTCCAGGGGCGTTAGCTTCATCTTCTTCCTTGTTTGAAGCTTAAAAGAAAAGAAAAGTAATTCAAACTCAAAACAACATACAATCATTGATTTTTTAAATAAAGTATGATTAAAGGAACGTTTAATGTTTATTGAAGTGTACTCACTGAAACAGTCTCATCCTCTGATTCCTCGCTCTCCTCCCCTCTTGGCTCGTCAGTCTGCTTGCGTCCCTCCTTGCCGAAGACACCAGGCTCAGTCAGCTGCAGCAGGTAAGTGTAATCAGACAGTCGGAAATAAATAAGCAATACAGAACATGTGCAGGAAATCAGTATGTGTACAAATCTAAATTAATTCAATTGACATTACCTGTTCTGTTTCTGCAGGATCATGTGCAGCAAGGATTTTCTCTTTGATCCGGTTCCACACTGTCTTATCTTCCTCAGCATCCTCTTCCTCTAGCGTATGCTTAGAGCGAGGGTCCATGGCAGTTGCTTCTCCAAGGAAGTTTCTCACCTGGTCTGTCTGAAAAATATGAACATGTAATTTAGATTTAATTAGAGTAATAAAAAATACATGATGAATTTGTCTCAGTGACATTGATTTTTACCTGATATCGCTTTGATAGATCAGTCCAGATTGTCTTCTTTAGACAGGAGACAAACAGTGAATCTCCATCTCGGACTGTGAAATGGTTCTTCAGCTTTTGTAAGATTGGTAGGACTTGGCCGCAGGTGGAGCTCTTTTCAGTTGAGGCACAAAGGGTTGATGTGTACAGGATCTCCATGAGTTCAATAAATTCCTCTGCTTTTCTGTAGTCCTCATTGGTCAGTTTGGAGAGTCTGTTTTGGAAAAAAGGAAAACAAAATAATAATTAATTAATCTTAATTCACACTACACTAGTTTGTTGATCAAATTATTCTCAATTTAATCATGAATCCAATTGAATCATTAATTCCATCCCATGTGTACCTGTCACGCTCCATTGGCTTTCTAAGCCGTGGATCTAAGGAGGCTGCTTGAAGAGCAGAGTACTGCTGCAGGAATCTCTCAATCATGAGGAAAAGGGAGTTCCAGCGAGTTTTGACATCGAGGAGGAGGGAGTTCTTGTCTATTTCTACAAACAAACAAACCAACAACATTAATAAAAAACAAACAATATGTAATTAATATGTAACAACTTCAATAACTGTAATAACTTTAATTTACAATAATAATATGATGTTTAATAGGAGGAATAATGTAATGCAATGCAGTGTATTGACAGAGTATCTTACTAAGAAGGTCTTGCTTTTCACGGAGCACAACCTTGGCCATTGATGACCTCTTCATCCACACAACTACTTCTCGAATCTTTGCTGCCCATTTTGCAACTGAGTTGAGTGTGTAAATAGTTTGAGCTGCAAGATTCAATGTGTGAGCAAAGCAGCTTATCTTAATGTGCAGCTTTTTAACGGCTACATCCATGTTGGCTGCATTGTCCACTGTGATAGCACTAACTTTTTCTCTTATCCCATACTCATCTAAAACATCCCCAATTTCCTCTGCCACCACATCTCCTGTTTGTGCTCTGTAGACTGCCTTTGTAACAAGGACATTCTGTTGCATTCTACCCTCAGTAATGTAGTGTGCTGTTACTGTTAGGTAATGGTCCTGGCAAATGCTGGTCCAGCCATCACTAGTAATTGCTACTTTGCTAGCTTTTTCTAATGCTGATTTGACATTTTGCTTCTCTACATTGTACCATGCAGGTACAAAGTGGTTGGAGAGCATATGCCTTGTGGGGGGCTTGTAGAGGGGATTTAATGCATTGATCATTTCCCTGTGAAGAAATAATACTCATATCATTATGCTGCACCAAATAATATACAGGGATGTAAACAAAACATTTCATCACCATGGTGCAACAAACAATATCAAAGTTACTCTTTCAGTTCATTTGATACAGGAAAATACAGAAAATAGCAAAGGAGCTGCTACGAATCAGAACCAGAAATGTGTTGTGCCAGCTTACTTGAATGATGCAGATTCAACAGTAGCAAAGGGGTGTAACCCCTTCACTATAAATTTTGTCACTACTCTGTGACACTGCTCTGTTTGCTCCCGGCTCATATTCTTCTTGTCCCTGTATTTCGCCGCTATTGTGAAGGGAGTCTCAATGCTTTTAGAGGGGTGCTTGATGAGGGGTGGGTTGGTGCTCTCTGTCCCTGAACTCTCACTGACACTGTTATCTAGCAAAAATGTAACGTTAACGTCATTCATTCAAATATAAGTGACTTGCTTATTATCTGTTTTTGTATACCAACCTGTGCCGTCGACGTAGTCCGGGCTCTTGTTGCTGACCGTCGGGTCCGTCGGCTCCGTTTTCGCGCTATTTTTAAATATGCCACAGTCCCTCACATTTAACCCGTGGGTGAGTAAATGTTTGGCCATATTTGAAGTACTTCCCCCCTTGCACGAAATTTCTCGCTCACACTTCACACATGTCGCATATCCGTCAGTTCTCTTACCGTAATATAACCACACTTTAGAGCGTTTCGATTTTCCACCGCTTCCCTCCATTTTGTTTGAATTTCTCTGAACAGTACACTGCGCAGCCGCGGATGTGACCTAATACTCAGAGCGCGCGGGGGGAGCGGGGGGAGGGAGAGAGAGAGAGAGAAAAAAAAAAAAACCTGCCAGGATTCGAAATGAAGATTCGAAATGCGCATTTTTAAACGAATATCGAATTTTTGGATTTCGGTTCCGGTTCCAAAATTGGAACCGGGTTTCGGTACCCATCCCTAATCAGCAGGTTCCTCTAACAGAACCAATGCTGACATTGTGATTGACAGGTTACATCTTTGTGCTCCGACCTTTATATGTTCATGTGGTTGATTGTGTGATTGTTGCAGGTCCAGGTCCAGGTCCAGGTCCAGGTCCTGGTCCTGGACTGTCGTGTCATTCACTTGGTCGTGAACTTATTGTTGACGTCACGTTTCCTCATATTCTGCACTTCACTGCATCACCAGTGAGTGTCACCAACGGAAAAAAACCACAGAAAAGTGCGTACGCCAGATATGATGTGTGAGTGAAAGACCGAAACTTTCTACGTTGAAATAACTTTTTGAACATCTGACGGGGTTTTTTTTGCTATTGATGAATTTTACTAAATATCCATACAGACTGTTAACACTGTTATGATCTTTTTAATAAATATGATATGAAAAATGATATACCGTATTGGCCCGAATATAAGACGGTGTTTTTTGCATTGAAATAAGACTGAAAAAGTGGGGGTCGTCTTACATTCGGGGTCTAGACGTTATACCCATTCACACCACTAGATGGCGCCAGATATCTTTAAAGTGAATGCTGAACTTAACTCCCCAGGCCAAAGGAACCCCTGTCACGAAAAATAAAAAATAGCGCTAAAAAAGAAAAGAGAAGAAAATAAGAGAAGAGATGACAGAAGATGGAGAAACGAGAAAGGTGGGTTGAAGATCGGCTGGTGAACCGGCAGCTGAGGAGAAGTTGAGATGCAAACTTCAAGATGATGATTTGAATGAGGCAAAATAACATGCTTTTTCTCTCAAATATATTATTATAATCATTTGTTTCAGATGTACTGTAATTATTTTCTGTATGAAAGTTGAATTTGGTGTTCAAAAAGTCTTTTTTCAAGCTTGTGTCTTGCAAAATGCAAGAGGGTCGTCTTATAATCAGGGTCGCCTTATATTCGGGGCAATACGGTATTCCTGTACGATTAAGTTTTTTGACAAATCGTCAAGTACAATCCAAAAAATTCATTGTGCAAAGTTTGGTGTTAATGGAGACTTCAAGTAAAAGGGTACTGAAATTTATTAAATGTACAGAAATTGACAAAAACAGTGGATTTAACATCAAAAAGTAAAGAAATGTTAAAAGGGGCAAATTTAGCAAAGCATTCAAGGAATCGATCCTGAAAGTTCAGCTCTCAAGGACAAATGGTTGATTACATATATAATACATACACAGGAGTTAGCCAGTGGGAAGAACATCTTCCTAGCTCACATCAGGAATACACAGTGACTGCTGGGTATTTCCTTCTTGGAGACTCTACTTATCCTTTGCAGGACTGGCTCTTGAAACCATTCCATGACCCTGGACAGCTGACAGCAGAACAGTCTTTAAGCACAAAGTCAACCGAGCACCAGTGGTCGTGTCACGGCCGCCGCCGTCTTTTCTCCTGAAGCTGGAGACTCCTGGGTCCATTTTGAGCCAGGTGTGTTCCCCAGAAAGGGGGAAAAGACTGGGGTGGGTCCGGGACCACCTCGGGAACAGCAACAGGCTGAGGCTGGCGGCATGTCCCTGTCCCCTTCAACATACGGTGGTAGGACGCCACTTGGTCACCGTAAAAGAGCTCCCACAGATCCACGTTCTTTCCTGGTGGGTCCATGCTGGCTGGGGTCATACTTTTGGTCAGATTGTACTGTCATGGCTCAAAAGACAGAGAACCCAAATGCACAACATCAAACGGAGTATCAGAGTCCCAGGCCGACACACGGCCAAAGTTCCGGGGTCCGTCCTCGGGGCCGGGCCGACCGCCGAGACAGTTCCGCGGGTCAGGAGGTCTGGGGGCGTAGCAGGCAGGTCAGGAGGTCTGGGGGCGTAGCAGGCGGGTCAGGAGGTCTGGGGGCGTAGCAGGCGGGTCAGGAGGTCGGTGTGGGGGCGTAGCAGGCGGGTCAAGAGGTCGGTGTGGGGGCGTAGCAGGCGGGTCAGGAGGTCGGTCTGGGGGCGTAGCAGGCGGGTCAGGAGGTCGGTCTGGGGGTCTAGCAGGCGGGTCAGGAGGTTTCGGGGGGTAGCAGGCGGGTCAGGAGGTCTCGGGGCGTAGCAGGCGGGTCAGGAGGTCTGGGGACGTAGCAGGCGGGTCAGGAGGTCTGGGGGCGTAGCAGGCGGGTCAGGAGGTCTGGGGGCGTAGCAGGCGGGTCAGGAGGTCTGGGGACGTAGCAGGCGGGTCAGGAAGTCTGGGGACGTAGCAGGCGGGTCAGGAGGTCTGGGGGCGTAGCAGGCGGGTCAGGAGGTCGGTCTGGGGGCGTAGCAGGCGGGTCAGGAGGTCTGGGGGCGTAGCAGGCGGGTCAGGAGGTCTGGGGGCGTAGCAGGCGGGTCAGGAGGTCTGGGGGCGTAGCAGGCGGGTCAGGAGGTCTGGGGGCGTAGCAGGCGGGTCAGGAGGTCTGGGGGCGTAGCAGGCGGGTCAGGAGGTCGGTCTGGGGGCGTAGCAGGCGGGTCAGGAGGTCGGTCTGGGGGCGTAGCAGGCGGGTCAGGAGGTCTCGGGGCGTAGCAGGTGGGTCAGGAGGTCTGGGGACGTAGCAGGCGGGTCAGGAGGTCTGGGGGCGTAGCAGGCGGGTCAGGAGGTCTGGGGGCGTAGCAGGCGGGTCAGGAGGTCTGGGGGCGTAGCAGGCGGGTCAGGAGGTCTGGGGGCGTAGCAGGCGGGTCAGGAGGTCTGGGGGCGTCCAGGACCACCGCTAGAGCCGGAACAGGGGGCGATGCGTCCAGGACCACCGCTGGAGCAGGAACAGGGGGCGATGCGTCCAGGACCACCGCTGGAGCAGGAACAGGTGGGCGATGCGTCCAGGACCACCGCTGGAACAGGGGGCGATGCGACCGGGACCACCGCTGGAACAGGGGGCGATGCGACCGGGACCACCGCTAGAGCCGGAACAGGGGGCGATGCGTCCAGGACCACCGCTGGAGCAGGAACAGGGGGCGGTGCGTCCAGGACCACCGCTGGAGCAGGAACAGGGGGCGACACGTCCAGGACCACCGCTAGAGCAGGAACAGGGGGGCGATGCGTCCAGGACCACCGCTAGAGCAGGAACAGGGGGCAACGCTTCCAGGACCACCGCTGGAACAGGAACAGGCTGGGACTGCCGCCGCCGTCTTTTCTCCTGAAGCTGGAGACTCCTGGGTCCATTTTGAGCCGGGTGTGTTCCCCAGAAAGGAGGAAAAGACTGGGGTGGGTCCGGGACCACCTCGGGTACAGCAACAGGCTGAGGCTGGCGGCATGTCCCTGTCCCCTTCAACATACGGTGGTAGGACGCCACTTGGTCACCGTAAAAGAGCTCCCACAGATCCACGTTCTTTCCTGGTGGGTCCATGCTGGCTGGGGTCATACTTTTGGTCAGATTGTACTGTCACGGCTCAAAAGACAGAGAACCCAAATGCACAACATCAAACGGAGTATCAGAGTCCAAGAGGCTTTAATCAGGTCAGAGGTAGGCAGGAGTCAAAAACCGGGAAGACAGGCAGATCAGGCAGACAAATCCAAAGGGGCAGGCAAAAATCCAAAAACCGGGAATCAGGCAAAGTCACAGGCAGGCAGGCAGAAACAGACAGAATCAGGAATGCTGGAAAGCTAGGCATGAACGCTAGACAATCTGGCAACTGGCATGTGGAAATGGGCCGGTATATAAAGGGGAACTGATGATCATGGGAACCAGGTGTGCAGATGGGCGGGGAAGCACAGGTGAGGGGAAAGAGAAGATGTCTGGCTGATGAGGGTGGCAGGATCTGGAACGACAGGAGAGTGATCATGGAAAAAACCTATCTCCAACTGGGAAACCATGACAGGTTGTAGAAGATGAATTCAGCAGGTTTCCCCAGTGAGATCCGACTGGTGAAATGAATGGTGATGACTTCCTGTCCACTACATAATCTGTGTGAAAGTCATGGAAAGACGTATGAAACATCATAGGATGAACCTGCAGCAGCAACACTTCAGCCAGTGGTGGCAGTGGCTCGGGGTGGAGAGGAGGAAGAGATGTTAGAGATGTGCTAATGCAGTATTTGTGGAATAGTTAATGCTATAGTTAGATTACATTCTGTATCTCAGAATGGTGTTACAATAAATTTGTGCTTTTTGCAGATATATTGATTTTGTCCATCCATCCATCTTCATCCACTTGATGTGGGACTGGTTAGCGGGGGCAGCAGTCTGAGCAGAGATGTCCAGACTTCCCTCACCCCACACATTTCCTCCAGCTCTTCTGGAAGGATCCAGAGACGTTCCCAGGTCAGCCAAAAGACATTCCCTCCGGTGTGTCCTGGATCTTCTCCTGGTGGGACATGCCAGGAACACCTTCCCAGGAGGTGTCCAGGGGGCATCTTCAAGTTTTAGGTATGATGTTGTCTGATTATGTTGCTTTTTTTGCTGTGCTGAGGTGTTTTTTGCATTACACACTTCATACTGATCACATCTTTAGAGTTTATCACTCGTGTGAGTACATTGGTGCTTCTTTAGCTGAATTGATGTGGTAAAAGCTGCCTCACACTGTTCACATCTGAACGGTTTTTCTCCAGTGTGAACACATTGGTGAGTCCTTAGATTACCTCGTTGGGTAAAAGCTGCTCCACACTGATCACACCTAAACGGTTTATCTCCAGTGTGAATACGTTGGTGAGTCCTTAGATCACTTGATGTGGTAAAAGCTGCTCCACACTGATCACACCTAAACGGTTTATCTCCAGTGTGAATACGTTGGTGAGTCCTTAGATGACTTTGTTGGGTAAAAGCTGCTCCACACTGATCACACCTAAACGGTTTATCTCCAGTGTGAATACGTTGGTGAATCTTTAGATGACTTTGTCGGGTAAAAGCTGCTCCACACTGATCACACCTAAACGGTTTATCTCCAGTGTGAATACGTTGGTGAGCCCTTAGATTACCTGACAGAGTAAAAGCTGCTCCACACTGTTCACATCTGAACGTTTTTTCTCCAGTGTGAACACGTTGGTGAGTCATTAGACTACCTGATGTGGTAAAAGCTGCTCCACACTGATCACACCTAAACGGTTTTTCTCCAGTGTGAACACGTTGGTGAGTCATTAGACTACCTGATGTGGTAAAAGATGCTCCACACTGATCACACCTAAACGGTTTTTCTCCAGTGTGAATACGTTGGTGAGTCCTTAGAATACCTGATGTGGTAAAAGCTGCTCCACACTGATCACACCTAAACGGTTTTTCTCCAGTGTGAACACGTTGGTGAGTCATTAGACTACCTGATGTGGTAAAAGCTGCTCCACACTGATCACATCTGAACGGTTTTTCTCCAGTGTGAATACGTTGGTGAGTCCTTAGACTACCTTGTTGGGTAAAAGCTGCTCCACACTGATCACACCTAAACGGTTTATCTCCAGTGTGAATACGTTGGTGAATCTTTAGATTACTTTGTTGGGTAAAAGCTGCTCCACACTGATCACAACTGAACGGTTTATCTCCAGTGTGAATACGTTGGTGAATCTTTAGATTACCAGATGTGCTAAAAGCTGCTCCACACTGATCACACCTGAACGGTTTATCTCCAGTGTGAATCATCTTATGTTTTCTCAGACGTGATGAAGTGGTGAAGACTTTCTTGCAGTGATCACAACGAAAACTTGTGGGTCTCTCTTTGCCTTTATGTTTCTGTAAGGACAGAGAAGAAGAATTAAATCATCTTGTTGGCCGACTCTCAAAAGCTTTTCAGTTTCTATAAAGTGCTGTCCGTCTAAAGTGCTGTTATTGACAGCCAGAAACCTTCAGATGAAACATCTCAGTACGTCAAATCAAAAGTGTAAATGGTTAAAACTACTAACACGAAAACCATCAAAATAGTTAATTAATAGGGATGGGTATTGATAAGATCTTCCAACCATTTTTCACTCTGCCTAACGATTCAGTTTTTATCGATTCCCTTATCAATTCTCATTTGGGAAAAAAGAGACAACAAAAAGTTGATTAGCACCACTGTCAGGTTAATCAACCTTTTGAACTTGTTTCGTCCTTATGAAACTATAAGAATCAGAATCAGGTTAATTAGGTCAGCTTAGAAAACTGCCTGTTTTCCACATGCCTGTCACATGTTAACAGATGACAGGGCAGCCCTTCCTGAGTTCTGTCAGGGGGGTCGACTGTCCCACAACTGTCTCATTGTTAGCCTGGACCATCTGTAGGGGTAACGTACTGCGTCACACATCGTGTCATTTCCTGGTGTTGCGGTCTGTTGCTGCTGCACGGCGTGCAGGCTCAGATCTCTCCGGACTTTTTTTGTCTAAAACTTAGATTGTTTCCTGGTAAAATAGCACCATACCATCACGTTAGCCTCTGTTAGCATCTTAGCATGGCCTCTCCGTCTTCCACCGTTTCACCTCTTTGCTGCTCAGTGTGTTTATTTGAAGGGCTGGAGGCGAGGCTCAGTCAGTTAGAGGTCCGGTCCGGCCAATTTGACCATAGTCCGATAGCCTCCTTAGCTAACCAGGCTAAGCTAGCGGCGGACCGGCCTGTAGCAGCAGCTGTTAGTCACTCCCCCGCAGCTCCCGAGCAGCCGGCCAGGCAGGGCGGCTGGGTGACGGTTCGGAGGAAGCGTAGTCCTAAAGGGCTCACGGAACACCACCACCCGCTTCATGTGTCTAACCGATTTTCCCCACTCAGCAACACCCCAGTTGAGAAGCCGACCCTGGTGATTGGCGACTCCATAGTCCGGCATGTGAAGCCTACTCCAGCAACCATAGTTAGGTGTATCCCGGGGGCCAGAGCGGGCGACATAGAAGCAAATTTGAAGCTACTGGCAAAGGGTAATCGTAAATATGGTAAAGTTATCATCCATGTTGGAGCTAATGACTCCCGTCTTCGCTAGGGGTGGGTATTGGGAAGGACCTCACGATACAATACGCATCACGATACTTGAGTCACAATACGATACACATTGCGATATCCCGATTATTATATTCTACATAGTTCACCGAAAAATTTAAAAATGCATTACACATCTTAAAATCCAAGTTGTATATATGTACATCAGATGATAGTGATAATGTATTGGACAGACTGAGTCAAAACAATGTAATTCAAACTTTCCATTTTAATTATGCAACATGTTTGCATGAAAAAACACACTGAAACACAATGAAAAGTGCAGTGTGTGCATTATTCTTAGATACAAAATACTCAAAATAAAATGCAGTGTCTCACCCACACTGAAATTGAAATCACAAAAATACAGTACAGCTACTTGCCCCCGACTTAAAATGCCAAACATAAAATGCAGTGTCTCACCCACACTGAAATCACAAAATAAAGTGCAGCTAGGGGTGGGAAAAAATATTGATACGGCAATATATCGCGATACATACATTGAATACCGATATCGTATCGGGAGACTATGTATCGCGATATATTGCCGTATCGATATTTTTGCCCACCCCTAGTCTTCGCCAGTCGGAAGTGACCAAAATGAATATTGTTTCGGTGTGTAACTACGCCAAAAGTATGTCGGACTCCGTAGGTTTCTCTGGCCCCCTCCCCAATCTGACCAGCGATGACATGTTTACCTACATGCTCTCGCTCCGTCGCTGGATGTCGCGGTGGTGTTCAGAAAACGACGTGGACTTTATTGACAATTGGGAAACGTTCTGGGGAAAACCCGGTCTGATTAGAAGAGATGGCATTCATCCAACCCGGGATGGTGCTGCTCTTGTCACTAGTAATTTGGCCTGTTTCATTAGACCCTCTCCCTGACATCGCAGGGTCCAGGCCAGGATGCAGAGCTGTAGTTAACACACTTCTCTGCTGCTTCTCGAGGACCAACGCCTGCCAACAAAACTGTAGGATTGCATTATGTATTTGGAGACTCTCAAACTATAGGATTACATGATGTAATTGGTAACTCTAACCAGGTGCCTAGCAAAATAGAAGTGGTTGCAGTTCCCCGCCCTCCAAAAGTTCACCAGGTGCGGCGTTATAGAGGCGTTAACCAAAATAATCTTGTAAAAATGAAAACCAACGCACATTTGGTACCAATAAGAGACCAAAAAATTAGACGCGGACTACTAAATATACGATCGTTAAGCTCCAAATCTCTGTTAGTAAATGATATAATTACAGAGAGTAGGAGTGATGTTTTCTGCTTAACAGAAACATGGTTACAGGAGGAAGAGTATGTTAGTTTGAATGAATCGACTCCGCCCGGCTATTTTAATCATCACATTCCTAGAAATACGGGCCGAGGCGGAGTCGCCGCAGCAATTTATAACTCCAGTCTCCAAACAAAAATTGAACCTAAGTCCAATTATAATACATTTGAAAGCCTCACGCTTAGTCTGAAATTTCCGAGCTGGAAATCAGAGAAGCCAGTTGTGTTAGTGGTAGTGTATCGGCCCCCTGCTGGCGCTTATCTAGAGTTTTTGTCTGAATTTTCAGATGTCCTTTCTGGATTATTGATCAGTACAGATATATTCATCATAGTGGGTGATTTTAATATTCATATGGATGTTGAAAGCGATAATCTTAAATTAGCTTTCAATTCTCTTCTAGAATCAATGGGTATCTCACAAAAAGTGGACGGGCCGACGCATTGTTTTGATCATACTCTCGATCTCGTTCTCACCTACGGTGTTGAAACTGATGATCTGTTGGTGTCACCTGTAAACTCCCTTTTATCTGACTATTATTTAATAACGTTTGAATTTAATGTTGTCGATGTGGAAGTGCAGGGCAGGAGGTATTATTCTAGCAGATGTTTGTCTGATGAAGCTATTGCTAAATTTAAGGAGGCCATTGCTAATCTTGCGACAGTGGAAAATAGTGAAGCCTCTACTGAAGCAATAGAGGCCAGTGACCTGGGTTCTACCTCTGATGTTGATGTTGATTTTCTTGTTAGTAACACTGCTGATCTGTTGCACTCAGCTTTAGATGAAGTTGCTCCTTTGAAAAGGAGGGTTTCGAGCCACAGGAGCTTAACTCCCTGGTACAATTCAGATATTTGCATGTTGAAACAAAACATGCGTAAAATGGAAAGGAAGTGGCACTCTTGTAAGTCTGTAGACTCCTATCGTGAATGGAAAGATATTCTAATAGTATATAAAAAAGCCATTCGCAAAGCCAGAACAGCTTATTATTCAACGTTGATAAAGGATAACAAAAGTAACCCACGTTTTCTGTTCAGCACTGTAGCCAGGCTGACAAAGAGTCACAACTCTGTTGAGCCGTGCATTCCTGCAGCTCTCAGTAGTGAAGACTTTATGAGCTTCTTTAACAGTAAAATCACGAGAATTAGAGAAGAAATCAACCAGCCGGTTGTGGGCGTTTCTTCAGCTTTAGCGACTTCCCTAGGCTCTGACTTGACTCTAGACTGTTTTGATCCTATAGACCTCCCTGAGCTGACCTCACTCGTTAATAGAGCTAATTCAACCACATGTATGTTAGACCCCATCCCGACTCGACTATTCAAAAATATTTTTTCTATTATTGGTGCGACAATATTGGACCAAATCAACCTATCCCTTAGCTTAGGATATGTACCACAGGTTTTCAAAGTGGCTGAAATTAAACCTTTACTTAAAAAACCTTCTCTTGACCCAGACACCTTAGCTAATCACAGGCCAATTTCCAACCTTCCATTTGTATCTAAAATTCTGGAAAAGGCAGTTTCAAGCCAGTTATGTGACTATTTGTATAGAAATGATCTGTTTGAAGTCTTTCAGTCAGGGTTCAGAATGCATCATAGCACAGAGACAGCACTGGTTCGAGTCACGAATGACCTTTTTATGGCCTCAGATAAGGGATTAGTGTCCATACTGGTTCTACTGGACCTCAGATAAGGGATTAGTGTCCATACCGGTTCTACTGAACCTCAGATAAGGGACTAGTGTCCATACTGGTTCTACTGAACCTCAGATAAGGGATTAGTGTCCATACCGGTTCTACTGGACCTCAGATAAGGGATTAGTATCCATACTGGACAGAAACAGTAACTCCGGGAAGACCAGAGGAGGGGGGCTCTGCATCTACGTTCATGAAGGTTGGTGTAATAACAGCACTATACTGGAAAGTCACTGTTCTCCGGACCTGGAGTTCATGGCGGTGAGATGCAGACCCTTTTTTCTACCGAGAGAGCTGGCTGTTGTTATCATCACTGCGGTCTATATACCACCGGACGCAAATGTAAACACGGCTCTGTCTCTGCTGCTCAGCCTCATCAATAAACACCAGCGCGCCCACCCACATGGCGCCCACATCATCGCAGGGGACTTTAATAAAGCAAATTTAAAGACTGTTTTGCCGAAATTCTACCAGCATGTAAAATGCTCAACAAGAGGGGAAAACACTCTGGATCATGTTTATTCCAACATCAAGCATGCATACAGAGCAGTACCCCTCCCCCAACTGGCAGGATCCGATCACCTCTCCCTGCTTCTCACCCCAGCATACACCCCCCTCAGTCGTCAAACAAAGCCTACAAAGAAGACCATTAACACCTGGCCTGAAGACGCCCTCCCCCGCCTGCAGGACTGTTTTGAACAAACGCAGTGGGATGCTTTCTACCACGAGGACCTGGCAACATTTACAGACACAGTACTTTCCTACATAAAGTACTGCATTGGGAATGTCACGGTTAAAAAGACCATCCGTGTATTCCCAAATCAGAAGCCTTGGATGACGTGCCAGGTCCGCAGGCTCCTCCGAGCCCGTGACTCAGCCTTCAGGTCAGGTGACAGAGCCCTGTACAACACTGCTCGCGCTGACCTGAGGAGAGGCATCAAGGCTGCCAAAGTGGAATATAAAAGAAAGCTGGAGGACCACCTCAACAACCCCCGGCAGGTATGGCAGGGCATACAGACCCTCACCAACTACAAAGTCTGTGCTGTGTCACCCGGGGACTCAGATGCGACCTTGGCAGAGGAGCTGAACAGCTTCTTTGCCCGCTTTGAGTCCCAAACACAGCCCTCAACCACATCATCATCACCACAACCACCTCTACAGCCCCCACCAGCCACCAGCACCCCCCCACTCACTCTTGAGGAGCAGGACGTGAGACGGGTGCTCCGTGCAGTGAACCCCAGGAAAGCTGCAGGTCCAAATGGAGTACCTGGGAAGGTGCTCAGGGCTTGTGCCAACCAGCTCGCCCAGGTCTTCACGACAATTTTCAACCTGTCTCTGGCCCAAGCTGTTATCCCACCCTGCCTGAAATCAGCTACAATCATCCCGATCCCCAAAAAATCACCCACTGCAACCCTCAATGACTTCCGCCCTGTAGCACTCACCCCAGTCATCACCAAGTGCTTTGAGAAACTGGTCTTAAAGCACATCAAAGCCTGTCTCCCCCCCACCCTGGACTCACACCAGTTTGCATACCGGGCAAACAGATCGACAGAAGACGCCATAAACATCGCACTCCACTCCGCGCTGAGTCACCTGGAGAAACAGGGGAGCTACGTGAGGATGCTCTTCGTCGACTTCAGCTCAGCCTTCAACACTATAATACCGGACATTCTAATCCCCAAGCTATCCACCCTGGGGATCCCACCATCCACCTGCTCCTGAATCAAAGACTTTTTGGTGAACCGACCCCAGCGCGTGAAGCTCGGTCCTCACCTCTCCTCCCCCCGCACTCTCAGCACTGGCTCTCCTCAGGGCTGTGTACTGAGCCCACTACTGTACTGGCTCTCCTCAGGGCTGTGTGCTGGGCCCACTACTGTACTCTCTCTCTCAGCACTGGCTCTCCTCAGGGCTGTGTGCTGAGCCCACTTCTGTACTCGCTCTACACATCGGACTGCAGCCCCGCCCACGCAGAGAACGTCATTGTCAAGTTTGCTGATGACACAACGGTGGTGGGGCTGATCACAGGGGGAAACGAGGCGGCCTACAGAGATGAGGTCCTTAAACTTGGTGAGTGGTGCGCACTGAACAACCTGGCACTGAACACCACCAAAACCAAGGAGCTCATCCTGGATTTCAGGCGGAATCGAGCCGCCCCCGTCCCCCTGCACATCAACGGTGAATGTGTGGAGCAAGTGCAGTCCTTCAAGTTCCTGGGCGTCCACATCACTGCAGACCTCTCCTGGTCTGTCAACACTACTGCACTGGTGAAGAAGGCTCAGCAGCGGCTGCACTTCCTGAGGGTGCTCAGGAAGGAGAACTTGAACACACAGCTGCTGGTGACCTTCTACCGCTCCACCATAGAGAGCCTGCTGACCCACGCCGTGACAGTGTGGCACTCCAGCTGCACGGAGCAGACAGGAAGAGGCTGCAGAGGGTGGCAAACACAGCACGGAAGATCATCGGCTGCCCTCTGCCCTCCCTGTCTGACATCTACAGCTCCCGCTGCCTCAACAGGGCAAGGAACATTTTAAAGGACAACACCCAACCCGGTTTCCACCTTTTTGACCTGTTGCCCTCTGGGAGGCGCTTCAGGTCCTTACGATCCCGAACCAACAGACTCAGGGACAGCTTCTTCCCCAAAGCTGTGAACTTTTTGAACTCATAAGCTACCTCACACTGTGCAATATTTCCTATTTCCTGTCCATAATGTCCCAATATTCCTTACCTATGTATGTGCAATACTCCTTTCAGTGCAATATTCTTCCACCCATTCAAGTGCAATATTCCTCCACCCATTCATGTACATTTTTATTTTATTCTCCCATTCACTCTTTTCTTATAGTGATATATATATATATGTATATATATATATATATATATATATATATTTATTTATGTTTACTTTTTTTGTTCATTTTTGTTGTGTACAGTTTACTTGATTATATAGTCTTGTATTTGTTTTGCACTTTGACGGAGCTGCTGCCTAATTCCATTGTAGAAATATAATGATAATAAAGGCTTTCTATTTTTCTATTTCTAAAATAGAAAGACCAGAAGCTGGGAGAGAGTCCCATTTCATCTATCTGACAGGTTCCAGTTTGTTCATGTACATGAGGTTTCTTCAGAACAGTCAAGCGTCTGTTATGGTGTTCCGCAGGGTTCAGTGCTAGGGCCAATCTTGTTTAGTTTATACATGCAGCCTTTGGGAAGTATAATCCAGAATCACGGCATACACTTTCATGGTTATGCTGATGATACGCAGCTCTATTTGTCTATGAAGCCGGATGAAACAGAACCGTTAGTTAAACTTCAGGCATGTCTTAGGGACATCAAGGACTGGATGTCCAGAAATTTCTTGCTTCTAAATTCAGATAAACCAGAGGTTATCATTCTTGGTCCAGAGCATCTTAGGAAGGGACTAGATGGTGTTGCGATGGCTTCCAGTGCAACTGTGAGAAACCTTGGTGTTATTTTCGAACAGGATTTGTCGTTTAAACCATATGTTAATCAGGTTTGTTAAATAGCATTTTTCCATCTCCGTAATATTGCAAAAATTAGGAAAATCCTCTCGCAGAGTGATGCAGAAAAACTAGTTCATGCGTTTGTATCTTCTAGACTAGATTACTGTAATGTGTTGTTAGCAGGATGTCCAAGTAATTTGCTGAATAGGCTCCAGCTGATCCAAAATGCAGCAGCACGAGTACTGACAGGAATTAGCAGGAGAGACCAAGTCTCTCCAGTGTTAGCGTCGCTCCATTGGCTACCTGTAAAATTCAGAATCCAATTTAAAATGTTATTACTTGCATATAAAGCCCAAAACGGCTTAGCTCCGCAGTATTTACAAGATTTGATAGTGCCTTATGTTCCTGGCAGAGCTCTCCGCTCCCAGGGTGCAGGTTTACTCGTAGTTCCTACAGTATCTAAATGAAGATTTGGAGGGCGGGCGTTCTGCTATCAGGCACCATTACTATGGAACCAACTTCCAATCTGGGTTAAGGAGGCTGACACCACCTCCACCTTTAAAACTAAACTTAAAACCTTTCTGTTTAGTAAAGCCTATAGTTAGTGTTTAGTAAACCTCTAGCTGGTGTTGGTAAATCTCTAGGTAGTGTAAACTCTAGTGTGTTAGAGTCAGTAGTCATAGTTGCAGCTATAGACAAGTTTACGCGCCAAAATACGGGCGCCGCCATTCGTCTGCATCAATGCATGTCATTTCCGGTGGGAGGGGTATGCGCAGCGTTTACTGGTGTAAACACAGCGGCGTGGACACGAACCTAAAGCAAAGACTCGCTGCTCGTGAGTTTTTAATGTCGACAACTATGTCTTTGTCATGGGAACACGGTTCTACTACTCTGACTGGAGATGGCGTTACTCTCCCCACCCGGATTCAGTGCAGAACTGGGAGGATAACGTGATGACAGCAGCAGAACTGACAGCTGATCTGCTCCTACTTCCTGCAATCCGCAACGGACAAACTGAAAGTTTCTGAGGTTTATCAATATCTGCACAGAGACAAAGTCGGGTGTGTCATGTCATACAAACATGATCGTTTTGTTTATTTGAAAGCAAATGTCGAGCCTGGCCAGTGTTTGAACAATGCGGGGCTTAAAGCTCGGCTGCTGTAACTGAAGCTGCAGAATCAGACCTGCGTCATGTTCGTGTTGCTGGACCTGGAGATCGTTCCCATTCAGCTGCGATCTTATGGAAGGTAACAAGATTATTTGACATATATGTCTTCATTTTTGGTATCCAAACTACATCAAAGTCTACTTGGCTTTTTTTTTAAATATATCTCTCTAGGTAGAAAAATGCTGTGGGACGGGAAAACCGGGCTTGCCTGCACTGACTGACAAGAGCTGGGTCTGAAAGAAATGCTGGTCATTAGAATATTGTGATTTTCTCTAATGCAATTATAAAAACAAAAATGTCATACATTCTGGATTCATTACAAATCAACTGAAATATTGCAAGCCTTTTATTATTTTAATATTGCTGATCATGGTTTACAGCTTAAGAAAACTCAAATATCCCATCTCAAAAAATTTGAATATTCTGCAAATCTTAATCTTAAACTGTAAGCCATAATCAGCTATATTAAAATAATAAAAGGTTTGCAATATTTCAGTTGATTTGTAATGAATCCAGAATGTATGACATTTTTTTTCTTTTTTAAATTGCATTACAGAAAATAAAGAACTTTATCACAACACACACAGGAAGGATCTGCAGCCGTCACCAACTTCACAGCATCTTCTACCGCTCCAGAACCGACACAGGAGGTGAAACTCTGTAGGACTCTTGAAGAGTGGAGGACCAGCCCTGGGAATATTCTCCTGCAGCTCTGCCTCCCGCCATCACCAACCAACTTTCACACATACGCCCAAAAATTGATGATTTTGTTGAGGGAAGGTTACAGTTCTGCAGTAAATATGTCAGCATTTTAAAACCAAAATGAGCAGCCTTATTTAGGAACCAACAGATGTTTGTACTGTGAAAATAAAGTTTGAGGAAACTTAATTTCATTTCATTATTGCACTGAACTACGATCATGAATGATAGGCCTTATCTTCCTTAGTGTGTTACAATGTCTTTTAACAGTTCATCATTCATAGTAAGCTCACACTGTACATTAATAATGGATGAATTTTGAGTTGAGGAAACTAAACAAATGGCTTCAACAAGAAAATTCATATGTTTAATCTTAACAGGAATAAAAAAGTTAAATATGGGGTAAGGGAACTGTCAATCGAATTTGTGCACATAAATCAAATGTGTGCATATTATTCTACAGTGGCTTCAAAAAAAAAGTAAACAAAGCAGCACATGGACGTGTGTCTTTGCAGCTGGTTTGTGGTTGCAGCTCTCTCTATCCAACCACTCCTTCAGCTGCTTCCTCGAGGTTTTACATCCAACTGCCGACACATGTCGTTCCCGAACCACTTTTTTTCTTAGAAATATCCATTTTGTCCCTCTTTGTCAGAGCAATGTTGCCACTCTGTGCAATGGAAAAACGCCAAAACGGAAGTGGACTGCTTAGAGGGGAGGAGTTTAGGAAGTAGAGCGGAAACGGCTCGTAAACTTGTCTATTTAAAGGCATGTTAGGCATGTCTCTTTGCTTTGTTTGTGTTTGTTGTTTAGATATGTCCTTTTAATATTTTTTTTTTGTTTTCGTGTATATGTTGAGGTTGGTGTCTGTCTTATGTCTATATATGTATATTAGTTGTTGTTTTTTTGTTAGTGTTATACTGAACGTCACTATGGTGTGGAGCATAGAAAAATTAAGTAAAAAAAAAAAAAAAAAGATTGTGTTTTAACTTTAGATTATGTGTTTTAACTTTAGATTATGTTTCAACATCGCAATAAAAAACTAACTGTGTCCGTGTTTCTGTCACATTCACACATTCAGACGGAAACACGTTTAAAAGTCCAGAACCTGCAGAACCTGGACCTGCAGAACCTGGACCTGCAGAACCTGGACCTGCAGAACCTGGACCTGCAGAACCTGAACCTGCAGAACCTGAACCTGCAGAACCTGGACCTGCAGAACCTGGACCTGCAGAACCTGGACCTGCAGAACCTGGACCTGCAGAACCTGGACCTGCAGAACCTGAACCTGCAGAACCTGGACCTGCAGAACCTGGACCTGCAGAACCTGGACCTGCAGAACCTGGACCTGCAGAACCCGATTTTCAACCGTTTCTCCCGATTTTAAGGTGAAATGAGTCGATGGAGTTTCACGTGTCGGTTCCTGCATGGATGTTTTATATACGGGTTCCTGACAAACCTGGCAACCCAACCCAAAAGCAAGTAAATGGACTTATTTTCATAAAGCACCTTTCTACAAAGAAATGTACGTTTTACGTCTCATTTATTCATTCACACACGCACTAATATACTTGGGAAACAGTTAGGCACCAAATATAATATATTTAATTTTCTCAGTTGGCAAAAATAAGAACTTTATTGATCCCACATAGAAGTAATTCATGTTATATCAGCTATAGAGAACAAGGTAGTGCCGAAAAACTATATATATCCCCCCTCACAAAAATAAGAACAATAGAGAAACATATTCTTTCATCAGCAAAGCATATTTTACATAAACATATTTTAAAATGTTCAAGTTACAAAATAACATATTTGAACCATTTTTCAGATTTTTTCAGTTATTTTATTGTCTGGAAAATGGTTCAAATATGTTATTTTGTTATTTGAAAATGTGTTTTGTTTGAGAAAATGCTTTGAGATAAACGTGAGGGAAGAGTTGGTGGAGAATCAAGTCCTAGCAACAAGGATCTCCCACAGGAAGAGAGAGTTGAAGCTTCTGCTTCTTCTAGTAGTACCAAATCACATTATGGGCAATTTTTATAATTTCACTTTAGTTTATAATTCATCTTCATTGTGGCCTCATATAACACTGTTTTTAGTCATGTTTGTGCACTTTTCGGCTCATTATATTGTATTTTTCTACATATTTGGGAAGCCGAGGTTGCGTCCACATTGTATGACGTCAGGCGTGTCTACATCAGGGGCCGCTGCTATTGGTCCAGCGCGATCACGTGACGCGTCCGAAGCGCTCCTCGACACCGGCGCCGCTGGAAATAGTCCCGCTATTAAAATAACGATCGTGAAAATACTTTTCAAAAATCTGAGTTCAAACTTTTATCCTATGCTTAACATAAATAGTTCTTTTTTTTAAAGTGAAAAGAATTTACACCGAGGAGGTGGGAGCGAGATCCTCTTTCTGAAGACATTTACGTGGTTGAGCTGGCGGACTAATTCAGACGAAACACGTTTAAAACACGTTTAAAAAACGTTTAAAACACGTTTGTGACCTGCAGAACCTGCAGAACCTGGACCTGAACACTGACCTGCAGACCAGAGGAAGATCCCGCTCTGGTCCTGATGCTGGACTCCTGGTCCCGGTCCATCTCCGAATCCTAGTCCTGGTTCTGATCCTGCAGATCTTCAATCGTCTGCAAAACCTCCACTGTGAGGACGGAACCGGAACCACGTGACCTCTTTAAAAAAAAAAAAAACTTTATTATCCAAACTTGCTGAACAAACATCAACCAGGTTTAAATAGTGTGAACCTGATATTGAAATGATTGTTAATAATTATATGACTGTAACAGATAAGATCCCGTTGAAAAACCCTCAGGGAATACTTTTAATTATAAATAAATACCAACAATAACTGGAGTAAGTAGCTAAAACACAAAGGTTAGGAAGACGACAAAACCAAATGAGCAGAATGATCAGTGGAAGGTGGAGCTGCTTTAAGTTTCCAGAACAGACTCTTGGCAGGTACGTCGTCTAGTTGTTCTCCAGGTCCACGTATCTGAAAGAGAAACACATTTAATATCAATTCTTTCAAGTTTATTCAGGTTTTTTCAAATTTGTTCAAGTTTTTTCAGTTTTTTTTCAAGTTTTTTTCATTTTTTTTCAAGTTTTGTCAAGTTTTTTTCAAGTTTTTCAGGTTTTTTCAAGTTTCTTCAAGTTTTTTCAAGTTTTTTCAGGTTTTTTTCAGATCTTTTCCATTTTTTACAAGTTTTTTCAAGTTTTCTTTCAAGTTTTTTCAGGTTTTTTCAGATTTTTTCAAGTTTTTCAGGACCATATTAAGGTATAAACCACATTGTGGTTTTCTAAAGAATTCTAGAATGAGTTTTCCTCCTTCCTCCTCCGTCCGACTGTTGCAGTTCATGTATTCGTCCAGCAGATGGCGACATTTCCCCGAATCACCGCCCGCCACATGAAGCCGCTCTGGGTCCTAAAACCTGGTTGCTGTTTGTTCAGCAAGTTTGGATAATAAAGCTTTTTTTAAATAAAGAGGTCACGTGGTTCCGGTTCCGTCCTCACAGTGGAGGTTTTGCAGACGATTGAAGATCTGCAGGATCAGAACCAGGACTAGGACTCGGAGATGGACCGGGACCAGGAGTCCAGCATCAGGACCAGAGCGGGATCTTCCTCTGGTCTGCAGGTCAGTGTTCAGGTCCAGGTTCTGCAGGTTCTGCAGGTCCGTAACTTTGAACGGAACCGCAGAAAACACAAACACGTGATCTTCCTCGGAGACTTTGAAACGTGTTTCCGTCTGAATGTGTGAACGTGGCGGAAACACGGACCAGTTAGTGTTTTATTGTGACGTTGAAACACATACTGTGTTGTCTGTCTTCATATATATAAATGTATATGTGTAGCTGGTCTCATCACCACGTTTATTCCCCGACCGTTAGAATAACCGAATGCGGTTGTCATGGCAACAACAACAACTCCACACTTTTTTTTTTTAGAAACTTTATAGAAAAGTCCGACGTCACAATTAGTGAAAACACATTCATGTGTTCCCAAGGCAGGTAGTAATAATGTACATGTGCAATTACAACAGTAATAATAAACAACAATTAAACTAATGTAGTACATATAATGACGTCATTAATAGAGAAGAACAACAGCTGAGTGAATAATGACGAATAAAACAGCATTATAGTAATATATATATATATATATATATATATATATATATATATATATATATATATATATATATATATATATAACAGCATTAGAAATCCAGAAAGAGTAACAAGGGAACATAAAACTGACCCTAATGTGACATATTTTAAAACGCTTTAACATAAACTGCAACAGACTGAATAAAATAAATAATAAACAGACATAATGAAATAAAAGGAACTTATATAAATAAGTAATTAAATTACTAAAGTAATTAAACTAGTAAGGAAAAAAAGCAGCTTTTATAAGGGGGAATACAGACTGATTTTATCCAATTCAGTAGGGAAAATTCTTTAAGAGATCATATACATTTCCTGCCTTAATTGTTGTTATAAGTTTTAGAGATTTCAAATACATTTTAAATTCGTTCATAAATACACAACATTTAGGGGATGATTTTAGTATCATATTCTTGTGGATAAAAACACATTACATTGCAACAGAGTTCATCATTTTTGTTTTTCAAGATCATACCAAGAGTTACATTATCTTTAGAAATAGAGGATGGGAACGATGCAATTTTCCCTTTAATACATTTGTGAAGATTATTCCAGAATGTTTGTATTGCATCACAAGAGAAGAAAATATGGTCCGTAGTTTCAATTTCATTTTCACAAAATGTGCACATATTGTCACCGATATTAAAGCGTAATCTAAGTAATTCTTTAGAAGGATAAATGTTGTTGCACTGAAGCATCAGCATCAGTGCGTGTACAGATAATATATGCAACAGGACAGTACAGAAACAAACCAAACAATCAATATAAAGCAACATACATTGGGCAATCACAAATACTGCTGGACTTAAATGCTGTAAAACCATAGCATAGATAAAACATGAGAGAAAGAGAGACAAAAAATATAAGTCCCCCGTTAAGTGCGTGATAAATACAATGATTTAAAGAAAAAATATGTATAAAAGCTGGTACAAAAATGAATAGGTAAGATCAGCGGTTTATGAGTCTGATGGATGAGGGCACGAAGCTTGACATGGCTCTGTTTGTCCTGAATTGTCCTGAATCCCCATTCCCTGTGCGACAAAGACATCCTGAGAATCAGCTGGGGTTATCTCTGCTCTCATTCCGCTCTTGGTTACAATGATGGAAATATCGAGCAGGCACATTAAATCTCTGCCTAACAAATTTACTGGGCATGAAGGGTCGACCAGAACAGGACAGGAAGCTGTTCTTCCGGTGTCCTTGTGGCACGCGAAAACTGGATTTGTCAACTGATGTTTAGCCACGTGTCCACTTGCTGTTTTCACATCTACTTTAGGGCTGCACGATTCTGGACAAAATGAGAATCACGATTTTTTTGCTTAGAATTGAGATCACGATTCTCTCACGATTTTTTTCCAATATAAAATTTATTGCACTTATTACTTTAACTTTGCAACAGCTGAACAAAAATATAATAACAATAAACATCTCTTGTCTTCTTTACACAAACCTTTGAATAATTTAAACAATAATAACAATTTTGAACAATATTTGTTCCTCCCTGAGTTGAACACCCTTTCAGAAAGGGGACTTGTAACAGATCCTGTAGTTCTGAGGCAACAAATTATTCCTCTGGCTGGGATGAACCTCCCATTGCCTTTTAAAGCTATTAAGAAGCTGCTGATATAAAAGGTAAACGTTACAAAAAATATGATGGTGCCTGATAAAAGACTGGCATCAACTTTGTAACAGCTGACATTGAACATAAAAACAATAAACATCTCTCTTGTCTTTGAATAATTTAAACAATAATAACAATTTAACAATATTTGTTCCTCCCTGAGCTGAACACCCTTTCAGAAAGGGGACTTGTAACAGATCCTGTAGTTCTGAGGCAACAAATTATTCCTCTGGCTGCTTTTTGCTGTAACAGCTGACATTGAACATAAAAACAATAAACATCTCTCTTGTCTTTAAATAATTTTAACAATAACAATTTTAACAATATTTATGTGCAATATGTGTCAGGTGATGAGAAAGGTAGATGTTTCTCCAAATGTAATCCACAATCATTAACAAAATATAACAAACATGACAACATGATAGTTGACCATGACAGGACTACAACAACCTAGAACATAGGCCTAGTCCTTTTTTTTATGCAGCCATCTTAAAAAAAAAAAAAACATTTTTTTTTTTTTTTTTTTAGTTGGGATTATTTGGGCGTTTATCTTGCTGTGGCTGTTTTCTTTTATTTGCAGGATTAGTCTTGCAATCCCTGGAAACATGCCCAGGTTTCCCGCAATGCCAGCAATTGTGATCAGATTTTCGTCTGTTTTCCCAATTTCCTCCTGCATTCCTCCCCCCTCGTCTACGGTGGAAATGATCTCTTCCCCGTAGATTGCCAATCACTCCAATGATCACCAGAGTATTCAACATATTCTGTGTCTTCTTCTGCAGCATACGCACGCCAAATTCCACAGCGTGTGCTACAGAGCCCGTGGTCTGATGAACCCAGTACTTCGTTACTTAACGAAGTGCCACTTTTGCACTAGGACTTACTTGGCCTGACTCGGCTCTGCGCGGCTCAGCTCGGCTCCACACGTGTGTGTTTCCACAGCCAGGGGAGAAGTGGGCAGGTTGGGGTGAAGCTGCTGTGACGTACTCGATTGCGCAACCGCTTTGTTCATGTCGGCGCTGATGAGAAATCAGCTGGAGCCGCGAGCGGCTGAGAGTAAAACAGCCCGTCTACATCGCTTTTTAAATTTTTTCTCGACAGCCACCAGGTTTATGAACATCTGCACCTCAGAGTTGGATCACCAAACAGACGTTTTGCGCTTTATAATAAAATCGCCGCGAGTCGCCTCGCGCTGACTCCCGCTTCCTGATTCAAATGTTTGACGGCCCCGCCCCCCGACCAATCAGAGGCGTGGAGGGTGGTGACGGCCCCGCCCCCCGACCAATCGGTGGCGAGGAGGGTGGTGACTTCAGAAATAGTCCCTGCTCAGCCCTGATAGAACCTCACTGAAATGGTTACAGAAAAAGGTATCGGCTTGGAGCGGCTTTACCCGTCTCAGCCCTAGTGCGAAAGCGCAAAACGGGTAGAACCGAGCTGAGGTGATACTAGTGCAAAAGGGCCAAAAGTGTTGCACTGTGGTCAGTGGTCCCTCCAGGAACGCTTTTTTCAATTGTTGCTGGTAAGCTCCATTGTCTGCAGGGTCATAAGGAATGCCAGAATTATGCCTGAAAACTGCTTCTAAACGAACTACGTATTCTTCAGCAGGTTCTTGATCCCTTTGTTTGCATGCCACAATACGGGTGTAGTCTGCTCTGCTCCCCTACGGAAGATCTTAATAATGCGATTGTTTAACCGTGTTACCACTTTGGTCAAGGCCTGAGAGTCAGCAGGTAAAATCACTGGAGGATTTGCTGCTTCATGTCCAGTGAAGTCACCTTGTATACGTCCAAGTCTGTGCCCAAGTTTTTTTTTTTTTTTTTTTTTTTCAATATCTTTTTATTTCACAAAAGAAAGGCTATCAGAAACATCCTTAATGACAGTAGGTCTTACAATTTTCTTTTGTGCACACATGCCAAATCTCGCCTACAACTCACACACAACTGCCCTTTGCTAGGATAACTCTGTGTCAAGTTATCCCCCGCAAATGACAGAGCAACATACAATCACAAGGGGCTTGGCCTAAACTCTTACCTTAACACAGAAGGACTGGGAGAGCCGGACAGTCCAGACAGAGGCAGCCATCAAAAACCCAGGGCTTTCCACAAGCGCCGGCTGCCGGCCATATAGCCGACTACTTGATTAGGTCCAGGCGGCTACTTTAATGACGCTTATTTTTATAGCCTATAAATATTATTTTTCGATTTTAATAAAATTAAATGTTTTTTCTCATAGACTGACAATAATGTCAAACTGAACCGCACTCATTAAAGTTGTGATTCGCTCGGCTTGTACCACAAATTACTCTGATCACCGCCGACTTCATAGAGAAACTCCGCGGCCCCGACATGTGTGTGCGTGCGTCCGTGTGTATGTGCGTGCTCAGCGCAGTGAATGTGTCGGAACTCGGATCAACAAGCAGAGCTCACCAGATGATTCTTTTGTCACCATAAAAACAGTACGTCCTTACTTACTCAGGCTATCCACTGCAAAATTTAATCAGTTTAATCAGTTCGTAATAAAAAGAGAAACGCCAAAAGAAAACCTAACCGCGTTGCATCGTTTAGCCCAAAACATTCTACCGGGAATCCAGTCTTCTCTTGAAGCGTTCAATTAGCACCACCTGCGACACGTGAGAGTGTATTTTCATGCACTTCATTAGTTACACTAATGAATAAAAGAAGATGCAATGGCGAGTGAGTTGTAATAATAATGATAATACAGTGTTTCCTACAATTGTACGGGCTTGGCAGGGCGCCAGGCCAATGAGAGCCCCCGCCAGGCCAGAAAAGAAAAAAATAATATGCCAAAAATAAGCGGCGTATCTACCCATTCATTCAGAAATCAATAATCATTTCCATTTGGGAGGCTCTGTGCGGCGCAATATGCAATGCAGTGTTTTGCGGTGTGCTTCTCATTGAAATGACTGGAGGCAACACGTTGCGGCAGTGAGTGACGCCTGAATTATGGTTCTGCGTTAAATCGACGCAGAGCCTACGGCGTAGGTTACGCGGCGACACGCGCCGTACGGTGCGTACTGCCGCATACCTTACGCCGTAGGCTCTGCGTTGGTGTAACGCGGGACCATAAATCAGCCTTAAGTCCCTTTAGGCTAATACTGTGAGAAATAACCTCTCATAATAGCGGTACTACAGTTAATAAATGTAATAAATGCTCCTACTGCTGTTTCTGCTGGCTACTGAGTCCCCTAAGTGGCGAGTGAGTTTTAACTCCTTAATTACCAACCAGCGTCAGAGTCACGCACAGTACACAAACTGTGATGTTAGAGCGCCACCTTTCGGTCAATTTAAGCAACAGCATCGCCAACTGCTTGACAGTGGCTCAACTCATATTAGTTTACTGTTTTTGTTGTTAATAATGTAATTGCAATTTTATCGATGCAATTGTGAAAAAAATGGCAAAATACTGTAAATGAAAAACTGTGAACAACCGCATTCCGTAGGCTATTCGGTACTCAGTATTCAGCCAAGTCTTTAAATTTTATTCCGCTTCAGTTTCGGCCTCCAATTTTCATTTCGGTGCATCCCTAGTTGGTGGGTACCACTGGTAGCATTCTGGATTTTTGTTTAATAATGTTGAACTTGACTCCTCAGTTGTCTATATTTTATTGTTTTGTTTTTATTTTATGTTTTTACTATTTCAATAAATGAAAATAAATATGAATATGTTGTTTTTATTATTATTATTATTATTATTATTATTATTATTATTATTATTATTATTATTATTATTATTACTACTACTACATTTAAGACCAGTGTATACGATCGTGGCTACGACGTGACCACCACCAACAGCCCACGGTACTTAGCTTCCCGTGTGAACCAAGCGCCTCTCTCACAGTTTACAATAAACAACAGGTGCCTAGCTGATATGACTGTTTTGAGAATGAAGGACACTTCAGGACACAAAACTTATTTTTTCTTCCTTCATTCCACCTTTTGGCCTGAAAATTTCCTAATTCAAAAACAGGCATAATACATGAAACAAGCATGATACATGAGCATAATTAATATGAAAAGTTGAATTAAGGGCATTCCAGGACATCAAACATATGCCGCCTCTCATTCCACCTCTAGGCCTGGAAATGTCCTCAATTCAAAAAACAAACATCCATTACCATGGTAATCATCAAAGGTGATATCCTCCTCTTCTCCCGTACGTCCACTATACCTGTACCATCTACATGCATTTTTAATATAGTGGCATGCAAAATTTATTACACATGGTAAGCACACAGAATACAACAACCAATATTAACAGTGGAGGCGCCACATGTGTCCTAGCTGTTGCAGACATTCCTGAAGAGATATCCCACCAATGATGTGCGCTGTTCTGCTCTATCATCTTAGCGGCATGTACCACCTCTCCACCGGTGATGAGGGTCGACACGAGGAGTCTGGACACGTTAGACCCAAGGGACTTAATAATCTGTTTTAGCTCTGTAGACTGATTCAGTGGCCACCTGAACCTGTCCAGGGAGATAGTCCAGGGCAAACTCAGTGCCTTCCATTGGACCCCCGTCAGACGGTATTCTGACGTGAAATTTGTAAGTCTAAAGGTCTGGTTGTTCCAGTGCCAGGTGTACACGTCCTTCAAACATCCGGAGAATATAGTCTGCGGCAACCTTTCACATGGTGCCGTGTCTCCAGCAACACATGGATCATGATATATCTATTCTTAGTCATACAGGCAACCTCCTTATCTGTCATATCACAAGCTTTCAAATAATAAGTGTCATTAGTACCAATCGCCTTGAGTCTTCAAAAACCAGTACACATTATTGGCTATTCTTGGCAAAACATAAAACTTACAGATTGGCACATACACACACAGGTGGCATGGTTACAGACAGTTTTTTTTCAGGATACACGCGGGTCCAGAGAGTATTACTAATGTTAAACAGTCTCTTTAATCGTTAGCATTGGGTGATGTAATCACTCTAATGAACTGTTCCCGCTGCAATCTAGCATGCACAGTTTGTAAACCACATCCAGTAGTACTGATAGCATTAGAAACGTTTACCAACACTTCACTAGACATATCAGACAATTCAACATTCCGTTTATTATACTGGCAGTATACTACATGCACAGTATTTTGTCTCCCCTGTGCTGGCAGGGTGAGGGTAGACCACTTAATATATGTTAAAACAAGAAAAAACGTGTTTTTCATAATAGGTCCCCTTTAACTCACTAACCGTTCGGCATTAGCAAAATTACAGCTACAACACCATTGGTCACTCCTGACACAATACTCTATTCCAACATCTCTTAATGGATTACGTCACAATCTTATACAGACGAACTCGTGTGCAGATTTCCTTCCCTTTGGACACTAATTTATTAGAAATCTACATTAAATTCAGACCTGCAAACTACTGTTGAATGTTCCTGTTAAATCTAACTCAGTAAGGGGGTACTTAGGAGTGCCCGCTTGATCAACTTTTCCTTCGTGGAGAAAAAAAAAAAGGCGTTTTTTTCTTGGCATCTCCCACGAAACTACGGCACACCCGTCCAAAATACTGGACGATGATCAGAGTAATTAAATCTGTTCAAATGTAATAACCACCACCACAATTAATCAAAAACAAGGTTCCTGTGTCTACCAGAGCCGCCACTTTTTGTACAGATTTATTCCAATGTGACATGGGGGCGTATGTCATCAGCTCACCATTTTTGAGTTCTAATCAGTGAGGCTCGGCCAAATTCCTAGTAACATCCCTCTGGCAAATCGGGATGTGGCCCGTACTTTCTCGTTTTGGATTTTTTTTCACCCTCAGAACAAAAAAATAAAAGGAACTTTGGTTTCTGGGTTGAAACTCTACATCCTAATCCAGTGCTCACACAGGAGACTTTAATCACTTCTCTGCGATCAATGTCAACAGAGGGGACTCCAGCTTTAATTAGAGCGCCCCAAACAACCTTTCCAGAGGGCCCCCGTCCTCTTTCCCTCCGGACCTGTTGAGGCTGCTGCCTTGGTGGGGATACGCCCCTCTGTGGGCGTGTTACCGCTCCCCAGTCAGTCAGACTGTCTAAATCTTTTATCAACATCAGGGCTCGATATCGATCAGCCCACTTCTCAAGATCGCACTGATCGTCATAATCATTACGGGTTACAAAGGCTTGCTCACGAGCTTCCATGTTACACTCACTACCAGCATGTTGATGTTTGCACAGCGCTGCACACAGCTTAATCTCTGCCTGTGCCTGCAGCTCCTGCTCAATTCTCAAAACATGCTGGTGTCTGCACAGCGGCGCACACAGCCACATACGCCTCTTCGCTCCCCGGAACTCAGGGCGTCCCCCTCCATCCCGCAGGAAAACAAATTCACACTTATCTTTATGCTTAAACATCTTTGCTCCGCAAACTCTCAATAAAACATCAATCAGTCTTCTAATCCTGATCAGTTTTCTTCAATAGTCTTATCTTTACAAAAACATTTTTGCACCACAGCCACTCAATGAAACATAAACCAGTTTCCTTCTATCCTGATCAATTTCCTTCCATCCTGCCGACAACGCCAAATGTTTTAGGAGAAATCTCAATTAGGTTCTAGAGGGGTCGTCCGTGCAAAAATGAATCAGACACGCACTCGCTTTTGCTATCAGATATATGAAAACATTTATTAGCAAGCAGTGCATACCAAGAAGACTCACACACACCTGCCCTTTGCTAGGATAACTCTGTGTTAAATTATCCCCCGCAAATGACAGAGCAACATACAATCACATAGGGGCTAGGCCTTGACTCTTACCTTAACACAGAACGACTGGGAGAGCCGGACAGTCCAAGCAAAGAGGCAGCCATCAAAAGCCCTGGGCGCTAGGGCTGGGCGATATGGCAAAAAAGGTGATCACGATTTTTTTTCCCATATTGAACGATCTCGATTTTTAATCACGATTTTTAAAATCAGAAGATCCCCCCTCCCTTCTGGAATAAAATAGAAAGAAACCAGAGATTAGTTTTTTTTTCTATTAACAAATAAAGCAAATAGCATGTTTTAACAAGAGCCATATAGAAAATGGCACAACAAACAGGTAGTTTTAAGCAGTTTAAAAAAGTTTCAAGTAGTTTTAGCAGACAAAAAAAATGTTCATGATCATTTAAAATGTAAACCAACCAAAACATGCGGTTGTTCAGTTTTTCATTTATTTTGCCATTTTTTTTTCAGAATTGCATAGATAAAATTGCAATGACATTTTTAACAACAAAACCAGTAAACTAATATGAGTTGAGCCACTGTCAAGCAGCTGGCGATGCTGTTGCTTAAATTGACCAAAAGTTGGCTCTTAACATCACAGTTTGTGTACTGTGCGTGACTCTGACGCTGGTTGGTAATTAAGGAGTTAAAACTCACTCACCACTTAGGGGACTCAGTAGCCAGCAGAAACAGCAGTAGGAACATTTATTACATTTATTAACTGTAGTACCGCTATTATGAGAGGTTATTTCTCACAGTATTAGCCTAAAGGGACTAAGGCTGATTTATGGTCCCACGTTACACCGACGCAGAGCCTACGGCGTAGGGTACGCGGTGAGCTTTTAAAGTACGGCGCGCGTCGCAACGCGGTTAGACTTTCTTTTTAATACGAACGGATTAAACTGATTACATTCTGTAGTGGATAGCCTGAGTAATAAGGACGTACCGTTTTTATGGTGACAAAAGAATCATCTGCTGAGCTCTGCTTGTTGTTCCGACACATTCACTCCGCTGAGCGCGCACAACACACATACACATGCACACACACACACACCATGTCGGGGCCGCGGAGTTTCTCCCGGTGATCAGTAATTTGTGTACAAGCAGAGCGAATCACTACTTTAATGAGTGCGGTTCAGTTTGACATTATTGTCAGTCTATGAGAAAAACATTTAATTTTATTAAAATCTAAAAATAATATTTATAGGCTAAAAAAATAAACGTGATTAAAGTAGCCGGCTGGACCTAATCGAGTAGTCGGCTATATGGCCGGCGCTTGTGGAAAGCCCTGCTTTAAGGAACGGACCAGAATTATGCATGGAATGATGAATAAACGTAAAACACAGAGCTACGTACGTCTCCCGTCTGGATCCTTACCGACTGCCGCGGCATGTCATGCGCATGATCAATTAATGCAGACAGCGCGGTGCCAGGAAAGCGGGTTGTGATTGGTTGTCGTGCACTTTGCTGCAGCATGTTTTGCACGTGATCGAGAAAGTAGACCCACAGCTGATCACCGTGATCGAACTTAATTTGATCGCGATCACAAATCGAGATCGTATAATCGCCCAGCCCTACTGGGCGCTGGGCGTTGTGCACTCCGACCCACAGCAGACTCTCACCGGCTCTTGCGTCTTTATACCTTTCTCGCGGAGGGGGTTGCCCCTTCAACCCCTGCCTGCCAGTTCTCACGCTAAGTCTCGGTTCACACGGGAGAAACAAGCGCTTCTCTCACAGTTTACAATAATACTTAACAGCAGGTGCGTAGCTGATATGACTGTTTTGAGAATGAAGGACACAGGAGCTTTGTTTGGTTTATTACACACACACACACACACACACACACACACACACACACACACACACACACACACACACACACACACACACACACACACACACACACACACACACACACACACACATATAGTCATTTAGTCACATGCATACACACACACACACACACACACACACACATGCATGATCATATACATACACACACACACACTTAGACATACACACTGGCTTGTTCACCTGCATGCTGGCTCTCTAGTTTTTGGGTTTAGGTAGCGGTAGCGATAGCTTAGCTCAGACTGCGATCAGATCTTAAGATTTAGGTCGATTGCTGTTCGTGTTTTGGTTGGCTCCGTGCCGGTTTCGTGCTTTGTTTGTGGTTTTTTTGTTGCAGATTTCCAGTGCTTGACGTGTGTCTCCGTGTGTTCCTGCTTCCTGGATTGGCAGTGGATGTCGTCACCCCCCCCCCCCCCCCCCCCCCCCAAAAAAAAAAAAAAAAAAAAAAACACTGGTTTTGTATGTGTATATTTATGTATGTGTATGCATATGTGTGCGTATATAAATGTATATATTACATATAGTAATAATGCACATATATACACTTTTGGTTTCTACCGTCATGGTATCAATCAATAATATGTGTGCAGACAATGTAGGAAAAAAAAAAAAAAAAAAAAAAAGAGAATGAAGGACATTTCAGGACACAAAACTTATTTTTTCTTCCTTCACCACCCCGGTCAACCCGCTGCTGCTTCCACCTGCCTGCTGTCCCCACCCCCGGTCATCCCGCTGCTGCTTCCACCTGCCTGCTGTGCTGTTGCCGTCCCCGACCCCCAGTCTGGCCCTCGGCAGGAGGGTCCCCCCTTATGATCCAGGTCCAGGTCCAGGTTTCTTCCTCCTAAAGGGGAGTTTTCCTTGCCACTGTTTGGCTTAAGGTTTTTCTCCCACTAGTGGAGTTTTTACCTGCCATTGTTTATGTAATAATTGCTCGGGGGTTTATGTTCATGTTCTGGGTCTCTGGAAAGATCCTGGAGACAACTTTTGTTGTATTAGACGTTATACAAATAAAATTGAATTGAATTGAAAAGCCCAATAGTAAGAATTTAAGTTGTGTATGTTACCCCTCAAGCCACCCAAACACATGCCGCTCTTGATAAAATGAAGACTTAAGAAGAGCAGAGGAGTTTGTGCTGCTCATGCAAAAGCATTACACCTTTACACTGGCAGTCTCCAGTGACAAAAGTGCGACCTATGGTGAGATTTTACCCATCCTGCTACAGCAACACTGCACCGTGCAGGAAGAGGACTCTGCCTTGGTTGTATTTGTCACTGGCTCACGGGCTTTATTTTTGACTGCTCAGTTCATATATATTTTTTTAAAAAGGACAATTTTATTTTTTTTTTTTTTTATTTTATTTTTTTTCTGTTAGAATCATTTTGGAATCCTGGAATTGCCAGAGAATGATGCATGTTGTATTTGTTCATTTCAACAGGAGAATATTTATTTTATATTGGTGATGCTAATCAACTTTTTGTTATCTCTTTTTTCCCAAATGAGAATTGAAAGGGGAATTGATAAAAACTGGATCGTTAAGCAGAATTTGTAAAAATAAAAGATTAAGTAACCCACCATCCACATCTTAAGTAACAATATTTGCTACTATCACCAGATCTGTATCAACTTTTGAGCAAAATATTTTGCAACAACTTTATAATTTATAATATACCCATACCTCTATTTATAGTAGTATAAATATACTACATATCATAATATACTCATACATTGTAATATACTCATACTACTATACTATATATACACTCATAGCCTACAGTGATTTAGAATATATTTAGGGCCCAAACACTTACAGTGCGAAGGCCCTATTGTATCTGTAGGAATTTTTTCTTTCTTTCTTTTTTCTTTCTTCTTCTGACGAAAGGAGGGCATTTTTTCCCCCCCTAAACGTGCCCAAAAAGTCACCAAATTCTGCAGGCAAGCCAGGCCTGGTGAAAAATGTGATATTTAATGGTTTGCATTAATGGGCGTGGCCTAACGGCCCAACAGCGCCCCCTAGAAAACTTTGTGCCTCAAGCCCCACAATACGGTTTGACGTACATGCACGAAAATCGATACACACCCGTATCATGTCGCAACTTAAAGAAAAGTCTCTTGGCGCCATGGCCGAAACTGAACAGGAAGTCGGCCATTTTGAACATTTTGAATTAATCGCGTAATTTTGGCGCAATTTATGCCATTCCTTCGACAGTTAATACGGCCCGAACCGTAACGTGCACCCAGGTGTGTTATACATCAAAATGTGCGTCTCCATCCTGCGACTAGGCACATTACTTTTCTCTTTCAAAAGTGTTACTGTGGCGACGCTAGATGCCAAAAAGCGCACCCATCCTTCATCTGATTGGTCCATATTTGATAGTTCTCCAAAAGTCACCAAATTTTGCATGCAAGGCAGGCCTGGTGATAAAATTGGTATTTAATGGTTTGCATTAATGGGCGTGGCAAAATGGCTCAACAACGCCCCCTTGAAAACTTTTCTCTGCCATAACTTTTGAATGGTTTGACATGGAGAGTCGTAGGTGGTGTAATTTCTGATATGCTTATGGGGGGGCGGTGGCCATGAGTGCGAGGGCCCGTTCATCGCTGCTTGCAGCTTTAATTACTATTACATTTATAATATACTTATAATTTGCACAATAATCACAATATATACCTAGGACCAATCATGACTTCCTTCTGAACCACAGCTGCTTCAGTCTCCTTTTAAAACCTGACATCTTGTTTATTGCAGCTATACATGGGGGAGATGGTTCCAGTGTGCGACTGCTCTTTACATTACTGTTTTTTTCAAAGCATTGGTTCTGGGCATAGGCAGAGAAAAGTGATTAGCTAGGGCCAGTCTGGTATCATAGCTGATACTGAGTTGTCTATTATTTGTTGGTAGAAGTTGCATAAACAAGAAGCCAGGTTTGCGTAGTATACAGATATTTTTCAAGAAAATAATAATGCTGCATGCTAGTCGATCCTCCACCATCATCCAAGACAGCTCAGCATGCATGCTCTCAACATTGCTTGAATGAAAAATGGTTGGAAGATCTTATCAATACCCATCCCTATTAATGAACTATTTTGATGGTTTTCGTGTTAGTAGCTTTAACCATTTACACTTTTGATTTGACATACTGAGATGTTTCATCTGAAGGTTTCTGGTTGTCAATAACAGCACTGTAGACAGACAGCACTTTATAGAAACTGAAAAGCTTTTGAGAGTCAGCCAACAAGATGATATAATTCTTCTTCTCTGTCCTTACAGAAACATAAAGGCAAAGAGAGACCCACAAGTTTTCGTTGTGATCACTGCAAGAAAGTCTTCACCACTTCATCACGTCTGAGAAAACATAAGATGATTCACACTGGAGATAAACCGTTCAGTTGTGATCAGTGTGGAGCAGCTTTTACCAGAAAATATCATCTAAAGATACACCAACGTATTCACACTGGAGAAAAACCGTTTAGGTGTGATCAGTGTGGAGCAGCTTTTACCCAACAAGGTAGTCTATGGACTCACCAACGTATTCACACTGGAGAAAAACCGTTTAGGTGTGATCAGTGTGGAGCAGCTTTTACCCATCGACGTAGTCTAAGGACTCACCAACGTGTTCACACTGGAGAAAAACCGTTTAGGTGTGATCAGTGTGGAGCAGCTTTTACTGAGTCAGGAAAGCTAAAGATTCACCAACGTATTCACACTGGAGATAAACCGTTCAGATGTGATCAGTGTGGAGCAGCTTTTACCAGACAAGATTGTCTAAAGACTCACCAACGTATTCACACTGGAGATAAACCATTCAGATGTGATCAGTGTGGAGCAGCTTTTACCCAACAAGGTCATCTAAAGACTCACCAACGTATTCACACTGGAGATAAACCATTCAGTTGTGATCAGTGTGGAGCAGCTTTTACCAGACAAGATTGTCTAAAGACTCACCAACGTATTCACACTGGAGATAAACCATTCAGATGTGATCAGTGTGGAGCAGCTTTTACCCAACAAGGTCATCTAAAGACTCACCAACGTATTCACACTGGAGATAAACCATTCAGTTGTGATCAGTGTGGAGCAGCTTTTACCAGACGAGATAGTTTAAGGAGTCACCAACGTATTCACACTGGAGATAAACCATTTAGGTGTGATCAGTGTGGAGCAGCTTTTACCCAACAAGGTAGTCTAATTATTCACCAACGTATTCACACTGGAGATAGACCGTTCAGATGTGAACAGTGTGAGGCTGCTTTTACCACATCAAGTCAGCTAAAGAAGCACCAACGTACTCACACGAGTGATAAACTCTAAAGATTTGATCAGTGTGAAGTGTGGAATTGCAAAAAACACCTCAGCACAGCAAAAAAAAGCAAAATAATCAGACAACGTCATACCTAAAACTTGAAAGACTAACATATGATGCCCCCTGGACACGTCCTGGGAAGCTAGCGTTCATGCCTATTTTTCCAGCATTCCTGATTCTGTCTGTTTCTGCCTGCCTGCCTGTGACTTTGCCTGATTCCCGGTTTTTGGATTTTTGCTTGCCCCTTTGGATTTGTCTGCCTGATCTGCCTGTCTTCCCGGTTTTTGACTCCTGCCTACCTCTGAGCTGATTAAAGCCTCTTGGACTCTGATACTCCGTTTGATGTTGTTCATTTGGGTTCTCTGTCTTTTGAGCCGTGACAGTACAATCTGGCCAAAAGTATGAACCTAGCCAGCATGGACCCACCAGGAAAGAACGTGGATTTGTGGGAGCTCTTTTACGGTGACCAAGTGGCGTCCTACCACCGTATGTTGAAGGGGACAGGGACATTCCGCCAGCCCCAGCCTGTTGCTGTTCCCGAGGTGGTCCCAGACCCACCCAAGTCTCTTCCCCCTTTCTGGGGAACACACCTGGCTCGAAATGGGCCCAGGAGTCTCCAGCTTCAGGAGAAAAGACGGTGGTGGCAGTCCCAGCCTGTTCCTGTTCCTGTTCTGGCGGTGGTCCCGGTCGCACCGACCCCTGTTCCGGCTCCGGCGCTGGTCCTGGACGCATCGCCCCCTGTTCCTGCTCCGGCGGTGGTCCTGGACGCATCGCCCCCTGTTCCGGCTCCAGCGGTGGTCCTGGATGCATCGCCCCCTGTTCCGGCTCCAGCAGTGGTCCTGGACGCATCGCCCCCTGTTCCGGCTCCAGCGGTGGTCCTGGACGCATCGCCCCCTGTTCCTGCTCCAGCGGTGGTCCTGGACGCATCGCCCCCAGTTCCTGCTCCAGCGGTGGTCCTGGACGCATCGCCCCCTGTTCCTGTTCCGGCGGTAGTCCTGGACGCATCGCCCCCTGTTCCGGCTCCAGCGGTGGTCCTGGACGCATCACCCCCTGTTCCGGCTCTAGCGGTGGTCCTGGACGCATCGACCCCTGTTCCGGCTCTAGCGGTGGCCTGCTACGCCCCCAGACCTCCTGACCCGCCTGCTACGCCCCCAGACCTTCTGACCCACCTGCTGCGCCCCGAGGGCGGCCTCCGGAGCTGTCTCGGCGGTCGGCCCGGCCCCCGGAACTTTGGCCGTGTGTTGGCCTGGGACTCTGATACTCCGTTTGATGTTGTGCATTTGGGTTTTCTGTCTTTTGAGCCGTGACACGACCACTGGTGCTCGGTTGACTTTGTGCTTAAAGACTGTTCTGCTGTCAGTCGTCCAGGGTCATGGAATGGTTTCAAGAGCCAGTCCTGCAAAGGATAAGTAGAGTCTCCAAGAAGGAAATACCCAGCAGTCACTGTGTATTCCTGATGTGAGCTAGGAAGTTGTTCCTCCAACTGGCTAACTCCTGTATGTATTATATATGTAATCAACCATTTGTCCTTGAGAGCTGAACTTTCAGGATCGATTCCTTGAATGCTTTGCTAAACTTTTAACATTTCTTGATATTTTGATGTTAAATCCACTGTTTTTGGCCATTTCTGTACATTTAATAAATTTCAGTACCCTTTTACCTGAAGTCTCCATTAACACCAAACTTGGCACAATTAATTTTTTGGATTGTACTTGTCAAGCCTAACAGGTTTGAGGACGATTTGTCAAAAAACTTAATCGTACAGGAATATATCATTTTTATATCATATTTATTAAAAAGATCATAACAGTGTTAACAGTCTGTATGGATATTTAGTCAAATTCATCAATAGCAAAAAAAACCCCGTCAGATGTTAAAAAAGTGATTTGAACGTAGAAAGTTTTGGTCCTTCAGTTGTAGAGAGAAGAAGAAAGAACAGAGCAGATAAAGGAGTGTTTGCAGAGATCCCTCTATCAGCTGTAGAGGAAGAAGAAAGAAGGGAGCAGATAAAGGTGTGTAGGCAGCGATCCCTCCATCAGCTGTAGAGGAAGAAGAAAGAAGAGAGCAGATAAAGGAGTGTTTGCAGAGATCCCTCCACCAGCTGTAGAGGAAGAAGAAAGAAGAGAGCAGATCAAGGAGTGTTTGCAGAGATCCTTCCATCAGCTGTAGAGGGAAGAAGAAAGAAGAGAGCAGATAAAGGAGTGTTTGCAGAGATCCCTCCATCAGAGGGAAGAAGAAAGAAGAGAGCAGATAAAGGAGTGTTTGCAGAGATCCCTCCATCAGCTATAGAGGAAGAATAAAGAAGAGAGCAGATAAAAGAGTGTTAACAGAGATCCCTCCATCAGCTGTAGAGGAAGAAGAAAGAAGAGAGCATATCAAGGAGTGTTTGCAGAGATCCCTCCATCAGCTGTAGAGAAAAGAAGAAAGAAGAGAGCAGATAAAGGAGTGTTAGCAGAGTTCCCTCCATCCGCACATCCAGGACTTCAGAGTTCAGAGCTGCAGTAGAGCAGCTGTGTGTCTGAACATCCTGGAAGGTCGTCAGCTGGAATACTCCTTTATTTCTGGACACGTGAACACCAGCACAACACTGGTCTACAACAAACATCTGGACCCTCTGATTGGCCGACTGCTGTCTCTGTGTTTCTGTCCAATCCTGCAGCCTGTCATCATCATCCTCCTCTCACAGCTTCATGAGGAAAGCAGCTGCTGAGAAGCTGCAGCTTCACTGGAAACACTGATCTTTGTTTTGATACCAACTGGTTTTAGTAGAAAACTGCTGGAAGCAGCAGAACCGAGTCCAACCTCCACTGACCTGAGAGTCTGCAGCTGGTAGTCTGGACTCTCCACCAGATCAGAAAGCTGCTTCCCTCCTGAATCCTGCAGGTTCTTGTTACTCAGGTCCAGAAAATTCAGATGGGAGGGGTTGGACTTCAAAGCTGAGACCAGAGAAGAACAGCTAATCTTTGACAACCTGCATTCCACCAATCTGAATAAAGAATAAAAGATGTGAGGTGAACCACCAGGATGCAGGTTAAAACAGTCCAACAGAACCAGTGAAACATATCTCCATCAATATTCATGACATCATGCTGCTGCTCCAATAAAGACGTAGTGACTTCAGCTCTGCAGCTCTGCAGCTCCACCAGTGGATCCATCCATACAAACGCATGTTATGCAGCCAAATGATTCAAGTTTCCACACAAACAAACATGTCAGGAGGAATTCTGGGACAAATGTCAACTGATTCATTAGTATGAACAGAAAAGGAAGGATTTGTTTGAATGTCAGAGACACAAAAGCACGAAGAACTGATGTCTAATATTTCATGTAGTAAAAAATAGTTTCAAGTGTTAAACAAGCAGATAAACAACTTGTTATTGTAACATGTTGTGTTTGAATATCTCAGTCAATACAAACGTTAGAATCTTAGTGTTTGCACAGAAGCAGGGCTGGACTCGTTACCATGGAGATTTCTGGTGTGCAGCTAACCTGGTCTGGACCAGAATAACAAGCAGGACTTCTTCATCCTGCTGCTCTGTCTGATCAGTCAGCTGTCACTCTGATCAATCAATCTTCTTTCTACTTTCATGCAACAAACCTCCCAACTGTCCCAGAAAAACTACATCAAGGTGATCAACCATGAAACTAATCCAACCGTGGAAAACATTTGAAAAAGCAGCAGAGAAAAACAGCTGGAGATGAAATCTGGAATACAATATGTAATCCTGGATCAATCTGGGAACTTTATATTCAGTTGGTTTCTTAAAACACCTTAAGATCAAGATATAATTGACATTTTTCTGAATAGAATACAAATGATAAACATCACATTTCTAGTATTACCTACAGTATTTAAATGTCGGATCAAGTGTATTTTTCTAATTTCCCAGTTAACTCTTGTTTGGTTTATTCCAGGTTCAGACACATCTCTGGTTCTTCAGTTGTTCCTGTCTGACAGATTCAGATGTTTAGTTTTTATGTCATAAATCAGAAGAGGAACTTTAAGAAGAAACAAAGTGTTAGTGGACTCAAGCAGTGAAGAAGAACTCTGTTCCTTATGAAGGGAAGATAGACTGGAAAGCAGCAGTTGGACACATTCGGATGGCAGATAATCAAGACAGTTTCAGAAGAGAAGACTTGATTCAAACATGTAGAAGAGTTTGGTTTGAAACTTAACATGAGTTCCATCCTTACTTTTAATAATAATTATTATAGTTCCATCCTTACTTTTGTGTTCGTGAGTTTGAGGATTTGAACCCAGGATCTCCTGTTTACGAGACAGGTGCTTTGACCACTAAGCCACAGGGCCTTCGATTAAAGAAGCAGGTATGTAGAGAAATATGGCGCTTTTACACTAGTACCTACTCAGCGCGCTGTATCTATTCGGCCAGTATGTGATCAATTATACAAATTATATCAATTATATTCAAGTCCGTTTTATGACTTTAACGCTTTGCTGTTCGTCACTCGTGCCACATGGTGTGGCACTCCTCCAATTCTTTTTGAGCAAATGTGTATTTCTTTACGTGGTGTGTCTGACAGTCAGTTACTCCCCAAGTGTGACCTCCCTTAAAGAATTATCTTAAAAAAAACTCTTCCATGATACCTATCACTTCTGAGAGCTTCTGCTATGAAAGGCTGGTCTGGTAAGATGCTGAGCTGTTCAAGGTGCTTTGTTCAGGTGGTAGTATGTCTTAGGTTGGATTATCTCTCTTGTTCAAGGTGCTGTGTTCAGGTGGTAGTATGTCTTAGGTTGGATTATCTCTCTTGTTCAAGGTGCTGTGTTCAGGTGGTAGTATGTCTTAGGTTGGATTATCTCTCCCCGTTCTCCCGTGCCGGCTTCACTGTTGGCTGCAGTACCCCCGACGGCCGTCGTGGGTCCAATGAGTCTCATTTCTTATTCTTGCCTCAAGCTCCTTTAAAGCTTTTTGAAGGTATTGATGTTAAATACAGTGAAATGCGGCTGATTTCCTCACACGTCATGTACACCATCACTGCAACAGACTGGATTGGAGTTGAGGCTAAAAGTGATTAAACTTATATTTTCGATCAATGCAGACTGTAAAAATCATAGTAAAGTAACTATTTAATTCAAGTAATGCTGTCTTATCTCAGGCAGGAGATTTAGGCTACGTTCACACTGCAGTCCTTAATGCTCAATTCCGATTTTTTCCCAATTCCGATTTTTTTGTGTGGCTGTTCACACTATCTTTTAAAATGTGTCCTATATCCGACTCGAGTGTGAACGCATCGCGGCCCTGAACTGACCCGCATGCGCAGAAGAACAATAACAAAGACGTCACGCGCAGCACCTGTCATACGCCGGTAAACATGGAGGCAACAGAAGTGAGCGTACAGGGGTACATTTTAAAGTTGTTGTGTGGTGGAAGCCGACGAAACTGCGAACAAGTGTTGATGAAAAGGAGAAGGAGGAGAAAGAAAGCCGCATTCTTAATAATGGCTTTTTGTGGAGCGATGGCTGCCTCGTCTGTAGAGAGATGTGCGTGGATGCGGACTCGGAGTCAGGAGTGGTGGGATCATGATGTGATGAACATCTTTACCGAGACAGATTTCATCCAGAATTTCAGGATGTCGAGGGCTACCTTTCAATATATCTGTCAGCGCCTCTCCACAAGACTGTCAAGACAAGACACTCAGTTCAGGCGACCCATCTCCCTGAGAAAGCGTGTAGGAGTTGGGTTGTATTGGCTGGCGACAGGGGCAGGTTACCGGACTATGTCCAACCTGTTTGGCATTGCAAAGTCCTCCGTTTGTATGATTGTCCACGACTTTTGCAAGGCCGTTCGCCATGTCCTTATGCCTGACTACATCAAGCTACCTCAAGGAGACGATCTCTGGGACATCCTACAAGGCTTCCGACAGAGGTGGGGTTTCCCACAGTGCGCTGGAGCGATTGATGGGACTCATATCCCCATCATTGCCCCCGAGGACAATCATGCGGACTACTTCAATCGCAAAGGATGGCACTCTGTTCTTCTGCAGGGGGTTGTGGATCATCAGTTCTGGTACGTCTATTATGAAATAATATCTCTTCCACATCGTTTTGTCATTCTACTAGTGCTACCATCATTAATTGAGTAATCAGTGTTACATGTAAAGTGCTGCTGCACTGTGATACAACCAGTCGTGAGAAGTGTCATTATTTTTGACGAATCAATTGTTTATCCTTGTTACTTTATACTTTTGTTCACCTAAAGTACAAAATGTGCACTCTGCACTCTAATCAGTGGTGGAAAGTAACTAAATACATTTACTGAAGTACTGTACTGAAATACAATTTTGAGGTACTTGTAGTTTACTTGAGTATTTCCATGTGATGCTACTTTATACTTCCACTCCTACTTTTCATAGGGAAATATTGTACTTTCTACTCCACTACATTTATTTGACAGCTTTAGTTACTTTTCAGGTGCAGATTTGACACAATGGATAATATAACAACCTTTTAAAATACAACACATTGTTAAAGATAAAACCAGTGTTTTTTTTTTCTTTTGACGTCTTAACTCACTGGTATTAGATCTAGTTGCTTCTTTGTTTTTACACTCATTGATAGTTGAACATTTGGCCTACAAAATTACTTAAATGTTATATCATAGTGCACTATTGCCTCAAAGATTAATCATTGATTGGTACTTATTTTCATAATTGTTTGCATTGGTCTAAGTATGAAACGTTCAATTAATTCCATGTCCCCTCAACAGTTTCACCAACATCTACACTGGATGGCCTGGAAGTGTCCACGATGCCAGGGTTCTCAAGAATTCCCATATCTACGCCATGGCAGAGAGAGGGGCGCTTTTTCCACCAGTGAGTTTTTTCTGAAACACAACCCCTCCCCTCTATTTGGAGACAAAGCACATAATGTCACTTTAACATTGCAGTTTGTGACATTATAGGGTGAATAGAAATGGGTAGACTTACACATAATATCCCTGGTAAATAAATTAAACATATTTTATATTTCCATCATCTAAGGACACCGAAGAGATCAACGGCGTCCAAATACCAATAATGCTGCTCGGCGACCCTGCTTACCCCCTGCGAAGCTGGCTGCTCAAAGGGTACACTGACGCAAGGGCCCTGACAGATGCGCAAAGATATTTTAATGAGCGCCACAGCAGGGCCAGAATGACTGTTGAGTGCGCGTTCGGCCGACTAAAGGGGCGGTGGAGGTGCCTGGGGAAACGCCTAGATGTGGACATCTCTTCTGTCCCCACCGTCATAAGTGCATGCTGCACTCTTCACAACCTGTGTGAGAAGCACGGAGAGGCCTACGAGGAATCTGGTGAAGCTGTTCTTCAGGACGACAGAGGGGCAGAAGGAGGGGCTGCACAAGATGTTCAGCCAACGAGGGTCAGAGAGGCGCTGACAGAACTTTTTTACAGCCAACGTTGAGCCACAGAGCCACAAAACCACTATTTTCCCTCAGTTCAAGGGTAGGCAACCTGCAGCTCTTTATCCCTTCTTCAGTGGCTCAGAAAAAAAATAAATAGAAATGAGTAATGATTTTTTTTTTCTTTAATGTAAACAGTCAACATAAAAACTGTAACAATGCTCTGTATTTACAACTTTACGTGTTCAATGTCCACCTGCGATCATTGTGGAAAATAAAATATACAAAACAATTTGTCACAAAGAAATTGTGTTCATTTACAAAAAAAATAAATAAAATTAAATAGTTTTCCATAGAAGGGATTACATATATTTTTTTTAGAAATCCTGCTTGTCCCTCAGTTCTGCTCTGGAATGGCTAACTCATGTTCAAAATTAAATGTGTAATAAGGTGTAATAACATTACAGAGCAACATAAATACTTGAAGGTAAAATAACTGAACAAAACTTTATCCTTCTGCAAAACTGAAAACATTTCACAATATTGTGATTATGAAAACCAGACATATATACGTAGACGCCGCATCGAGTGTTCTTGCCCACTGCTGCGATACGTCAACGTCGCCGCCATATTGGATGTGGCAAGACTGCGCTGTAAACTAATACAAGTAAACTGACTTATTTTCATAAAGCGCCTTTCTACAGAGAAATGTACGTTTTACATCTAATTTATTCATTCACACACGCACTAATATACTTGGGAAACAGTTAGGCACCAAATATATTATATTTAATTTTCTCAGATGGCAAAAATAAGAACTTTATTGATCCCACATAGGAGTAATTAATGTTATATCAGCTATAGAGAACAAGGTAGTGTCGAAAAACTATATATATCCCCCTCACAAAAATAAGAAAAATAGAGAAACATATTTTCTCATCAACAAAGCATATTTTACATAAACATGAATTACTCCTATGTGGGATCAATAAAGTTCTTATTTTTGCCATCTGAGAAAATTAAATATATTATATTTGGTGCCTAACTGACAGCGCAGTCTTGCCACATCCAAGATGGCGGCATCGTTGACGTACGGCTCAGCACTCGATGTGGCGTCTACGTATATATGTCTATGATGAAAACTAGTGATTTAGTTATCCTCATCCTCTGGAGGTCGGTGGAATGGAGGATGTGCTGAGGCCTGAATGAAGGGCGCAGGCTGAGGCAAATGTTGAGGGTGTGCTGGCGCCTGGCTGAGGGGCTGTGCCAGATCTGGAGGATGTGCAGGAGTATGGTTGAAGGGTAGTTGAGCCAGATCTTGCAGGAAGGACTGAGGCTGGTTGGGTGTCTCTGGGAATGACGGAAACTGAGCTGAAGCCATGGTGAAGTTGTGGAAGGAGTGTTGAGGCAGCCGTTGACTTGGGTTGTAAAGGCGTTGAGGTTGGACTGGTGCCTGGTAGAAAGGTGGACGTATGGATTGGTTTGACCTTTCCAGAAACTGTGTGAACATTGAGAACAGTTTGAGCTCATGCTCATGTTGTGCTGCTTGCATCTTCAAGTGAAGATCAGTGTCGTCTGTGTTGAGGGCAGTGCTGATCTTTTCCGCGAAGACCTCTAGGGTTGTTTCCATCTTGGTTTTTCTTTTTCTGCTCTTTGCAGATGAAGCTGTAAAAAAGAGAGCAAGTGTTTGGTAAAAGCTACTGTAGCAGAATTACAAAAATAAATACTTAGGCAAGCAAAGGAGGGTAGAAATAAATAGACAGGTTTGCAGTGATACAGTGCAGTAATAAGAGAATACAGTAGTGTACAAAACAGTCATGGATGGATCAGGTAAAGATCCCCCTAGACATGTATTAAGATGTATATCAAACACTCTACTTTGAAAAATAATGTGTCTGATATGTTTTTCCACAAAAAGTTCAATTATCTTGTTAAAATCATTGCAATTACATATCCTTCATTATTAAAAAATCCAGAATATATACTACGCAAATATTTTCCATTTCAGAAGTTTAACTGCTGGACACACGATATTTCCTACCTCACTGTAAAGTCCACTCTCAATGTTTGTACACTGGAGGCTTCAAGTTTCCACATCATACTTAAGTAAGTTGAATATCTGATCAGTATTAGCTCCAATATATGTGATGTCACAAATAATGTTCATGGTCCACTCTATTAATATCTGATTTTAATTTAGCTCAGAGAAAATTTAAACTTTCAGCAGATGAATGTGAAAACAGACTCTGCATATCATTCTGCACAGTGAAGCTCAAACATTCAACTGTAGGAACACACATTTTTGAGGTGGGGGGTTAAGCATTCAGCTCAGCAATCAACAGTTTATTAGTGATTTCACAACTTTAGGTTTCTTACTTCCAGAGAAGTTGGTGGCTGTTGATTCCTTTCCACTCTCTGTAGCAGGCACAGATACGCTTTCTCCAGATGTCGATGGGAGTGACTCAGTAGTTAGTAGGGCTGTCAAACGATTAAAAAAAATTAACAGATTAATCACAGTAACTTACTACTCTGTGATAATCTCTTAACGCTAAATAATAAATAATAATCGCGTATTTAGTTGGCTACAAACAGCTGAGAGACAGCTAGTTCACTTACCTGTTTCATCGTCAAATTCCGAGCTCCATGTTGGGCTAAAGGTAGCTCCGCTCCCCGGAGTGTTAGCTCTGCTCTCCGGCGTTTCAGGCTCCTCTTCGCCTGTGTCGACAGAGCTATCCAGCAGCTCTACTGGCTGACAGCTGGGTTTATCACCTAGAACACGGTCCAGCTCCATGTAAAACGGGCAGGTTATGCGACCACGACCGCTTCGCATGTTTGAATCCTTAGCCTCTTTGAATTTAGCTTTCAGGCTCTTTATTTTTCTCTGGCACTGCAGCCACGTCCTTCTGTAGCCGCGCTCGTACATTTCTTTGGATATGTTCTCAAATACAGACCGGTTACGATACGACCCCTCTAACTTAGCCTGTATAGTCGTGTCCCCCCAAATACTTATCAGGTCCAAAACCTCACTGTCCCTCCACTGATTAGCTCCGTCGCCGCTATCCTCCATGTTTGCCAAGTGACTCCCGACTCCCGCCTCCCGCCCGCTCCCGCCCGCTCCCGCCCGCTCCCGCCCGCTCCCGCCCCGCCAGCGCAGTTTTATGACGACGGTCGCTCTCAAGTGACGTCAAAGTCGCATTCATTCCGACCTGGCCGTTCACACTGAGGTCGCATTGCAAAACATCCGACCTGTATCCGATTTAGAACCACATATGGAAGCGACCTGAATCTGATTTGAAAAGATCAGATTCCATGTGACTTGGGCTGTTCACACTGTCATAAACAAATCAGATCTGAGTCACATATGAGCAAAAAATCGGATTTGGGTCACTTGGGAGCTGCAGTGTGAACGTAGCCTTAGTGACTGTGATAGAAGGCAGCTGCCTTGAGGGTTGTGACAGCAAGTCCAATTCATTTTCTGAGTTTGTCCAACTCTGAACATAATTCATCCTTTATGTAACACTTTCTTACTGTATAAGGCTTGTTAAAGCAATGGAGATGCTAGGGATTGAACCCGGGGCCTCATACATGCGAAGCATGCGCTCTACCACTGAGCTACATCCCCTTCAGGATGTTTCTGAGAGGAAAGTAGTGAGGTGGAATATCCAGCCCTGTAGGTAGTGTGGAAGTTCCCTCTTTATTTCTATCCCTCCAAAATCCAGACCTGATGGATGGATGTCTGCCATGGAGAGCAGGATAATACATAAGAATTTAGGAGGTTTTTATTTCACAGAAAAAATCACTTATTTTATTGCAGTGGATACAGTACCTCAAAATAAGTAGTTATAAACACAAACTGTCTGTTTGTCTGTGTTCTTGCAGTTTACTGTTTATTGAAAAAGTTGATCTTGAGAAAACAGGTTTAATTTCTAGATAACCGTAGAAAGGGCAATTGTGGGATGATTGACATTTTGTCTTACTGTCGGTATTGTGTTTATACTTTACATGTCGGAGGGCTTGTTAAGACAGGAAGTTGTAAGGGCTGGGAATTATACGTTGAAGGCGAGCAGAAAGGAATCACCTCCACTGCTGTTCTGGTGACATCATCAATGACATCACATGTCTTTGATGACATTCCAGGGTTAGATTAAAGAATGTGTATTTATAACAATGTATCTGATGCATGTAATTACGACGGAGTATTAGGGCCAAACTAAGACAAAAAAAAGGAAATTACGAGAATAAAGTCATAATGTTGCAAGAATAAAGTGTTAATTTATGAGAACTCTAACAGGAAGAGTGTGTTAAAATGTTGAATATTGAGCATCTTGTGAAGTTATATTTATATATTTATAATATATTTAATATTACGATTTTATTCTCATATTATTATGACTTTATTTTCGTAATTTCCTTCTTTTTTTTTCTTAGTTTGGCCCTAATACTCCGTCGTATGTAATTGATTTGGAGATGAAGATGATAATGTGTGCACGTTACCAAATGTAGCAACAGCGCCCTCTGCTGTTTATACTGAAACCTAAACATTTTGCTTCACATTCTGCAGTTTATTCCACGTGCAAAAAGCAACATAATCTCAGGTATCTGAGAGTCTTTGTATCCATGGAAACCATCTCAATCTCACACACAGAGCAGTAACAACAGAAATGTTTCACCTATAGATTCCAAGACTGACCTGCTGATGTCATCATGTTTTCATGTTCCTGGGGAAAAATGATTTCCTATTTATGGTAATAATGTGAATAAAAAAATACTAACTTTAAGGAGTGCTATGTATACCCTGCATAAATCTGTGTGACGTCATCAGTGACATCACATGTATTTGATGACATTCCAAGGCTAAAAGACAGAGTTGCTCTTCACAACTATGTATCTGATGCAACTCTTACCTCCTCTACTGGAACCTTCCTGTTTTTATCATCCTGAATAAACAACACAAACACCTTCATGATGTCATGTTAGGACTAAATTACTGATTCAATTTATTTAATTGCACTCATTTTTTTTTTTATATTTATAATTTTTTATTTTTCAAAGTGAAGACAAAGACAATAAATAAAAAAGAGACATTACAATAACAATAAAATAATAATAATAAAAAAAAGAGGGTGGGGGGAGGGTTGGTACAGATGAACTTTAAGAATGATTGAGCCTCTAGCGTCAGTTCAGGTCCAGCTCTAAAAGAAGAGTAAGTCAAATAAAATAAGAAGCATGTGACTAACACATCAGGTCATATCATTATCACATTATTCTCAACTGTTGTCTAATAACAGCCCATGGGGCAAATTGGTCATTTTCGTTATCTTTGAGGATTGCGGTTGCCTTTTCCATTGATAATAAATCCAGAAAGTCATTCAGCCAGTTGTGTTTGTCAAAGCAGTTTGGTTTGCGAATCTTCCAGTTCATAAGTATTCACCTCTTTACAGACAGGAAGGCGAGAGCAATGATACGTTGCATAATCTTCCCGGTCTCCACTGCACTCCCTAATAAACACACAACAGGACATTGAGGAACACGAATATTCAAAATAGCTTCCAAAATGTCAATAACTTCAGACCAGAATTGTTGGACCACTGGGCAGAACCATAGCAGATGTATAAATCTATGGAGGAGTATCTGATGACCACAATTTCTGACTGTTAAGAAACAACCCAGTCTTTTCAATGTTCATCTCATAGTATAAGTATAGTTAAATGGCCCCATTCATTTTTTCACCATGGTTTTGTACCATGGTGAAAAAAAAAACCTATCCGTTAACGTAGCCTGAACCGGAACGTGCACCCATGCACGGCATACATCGTTAGATGCGTCTCCATCTTGCCTCGATGGGCATTACTATTCTCAGTCAAAAGCGTTACCGTGGCAACGCTAGATGCCAAAAAGCGTGCCCCATTAATAACTATTGGGAGCACAGGAATGAATTAAATACAAGCGTAAAAACACCTCAAACTGACATAGAACCCCCCTAAACACAACCACTACAGCCCCAAACCAAAGCAGCGAGAGGGGACGAATGGGCGGTAGGGCATGCCCATATCAAAATTTCCAGAAATTTTCTAGTTAGTATTGAGATGAACTTTTGTTATTGACCAAATACTTATTTTCCACTATAATTTGCAAATATATTCTTTAAAAATCAGACAACGTGACTTTGTTTTTTTTTTTTTTGTCATTCTGTCTCTGTGATGAAAATTACAGGTCTCTTTTATCTTTTTAAGTGGGAGAATATGCACAACTGGGGCCTCATTTACAACGAGTGCGTTGATTTCAACGTTGGTCCGTGCGTGGAATTCTTGCTTACGCAAAAAAAATTTCAGATGTTGAAAACTGTGCATTCGCCCCAAATCCACGCACGTTTCTCTGAACATCACAATCAACGTGGAGTCGAGTGCACATGCAGTTCTGAGAAGAGTTGTGGGTTTATTATGTTCGTAAAGTTTTGTAAATGTTAATATTTTAGCGTTAGTGCATCATTACACTTTTTTTTTTTCTTGTTTGTAATTTAAGAACCGACACCAGAACTTAAGTTGGTGGGAATAAAAACATCTCCTTGTTCCGTTTTACTGTCACGTGTATGAAATACTAACGGATCAAGCCCAATGTGTATTGAGTCTCACATGGTGGATGTTGGTGATCACCTCTGTGCAGAGTTGGTAGTAACGAGTTCCATTTACTCCGTTACATTTACTTGAGTAAGTTTTGGGACATTTTGTACTCTTAGGAGTAGTTTTGAATCACTATACTTTTTACTTTTACTTGAGTAGATTAGTGAAGAAGAAACTGTTCCTCTTACTCCGCTACATTAGGCTACGTTGAGCTGTTACTTTTCTTTTATCCCTTTTATCCACGTACGCGTCAATCTCATTTTGATTGATTGATTGAAGAATTTATTAGTTGCATAGGATCAGGTACAGTTTCATGACAGTACAGATTCGCTGATACAAAGTCAACTAATTATTCCAAGAAAGATTACACTTGTTTACATTTTTTTTAACTCATGTAACATTGAATGACAAACAAAAAAACAAAAACAAGAAACAATAATCAGAAGGAACAGCGGGATGTTCAGTAGAAGCTTTGATTATTCCCAGCTACGAGCAGCAGCCTCCTGTAGGGGATTTTTAGGGCAGATTTGAAGGAGATTAGGGATTTATCTCTTTTATGGCTGTCGGTAAGGAATTCCACATGTTGGTAGAATAGGATGCAAACGAGTTTGAACCTTTCTTGGAGTTTACCCTGGGCTGAAAGTGATTTGTGGAGCTGCCTCTAGTGTTATGGTGGTGAACATCTTTTACATTTTGAAAGTATTTAGACAAGTACAAGGGTATTTTGGACGTGTAATGGATCTTGTACACCAAAATCAATGAAAGAAACTGTACTCTGTCGACTACCAGGAGCCATCCCACGCTGAGCATATGGTTTGCTGTTAGGTGAGCCCCAGATGGAAGATTGAGCAGAAGCCTTATCAGTTTGTTTTGAGCTGTCTGGAGTTTGGTTTTCAGAGCCTTAAGGCGTCACGGTACCAGACATGAACTCCATAATCAAAGTGAGGTTGAATGAGTGCCCTTGCCAAAATCTTCAGTGTGTCTCCTATACAATAATCGGGTTCGTTGGTTGACTTTTTTGACTACCCTAGCAGTCATTTTTTCACTGAAGATGATTATTTTGTACTTTTGTCTGTTTGAATGGTTGTGTTAAAAAATAAATCAGACGTTACTCAACAGTTACTCAGTACTTGAGTAGTTTTTTCACCAAGTACTTTTTTACTTTTACTCCAGTAATTATTTGGATGATACTTTTTACTTCTACTTGAGTCATATTATTCTGAAGTAACAGTACTTTTACTTGAGTACAGGTTTTGGCTCCTCTACCAGCTCTGCCTCTGTGTAACAGTGTGAACAACATAAACTTATATTTAAAACATGAAGCATCACGATCGGATTCCTCCACTCGGATTGTTGCAGCCGCAGGAGAGACCGGTCCAGGTCCTGGTCCTGGTCCTGGTCCTGGTCCTGGTCCAGGTCCAGGTCCAGGTCTGTCGTGTCCTTCACGTGGTCGTGAACTTATTGTTGACGTTAGTTTCCTCATATTCTGCACTTCACTGCATCACCAGTGAGTGTCGCCAACGGACTAAACCTCAGAAAAGTGCGTCCACCAGCCTTAAAAGGTATTGTGACATGAAAAACAAATTTTTCTTGATTTTTTGTGTTTTGTTGGGTGTCTTGACATCAATTACACCCAAAAAACAACGAACTTTTAACATTCAGTGTATTGTGTGCTTTCTGGGATTTTCCGCATAACTATGCAAAAACGGCGCATGTGGTTTGGTGGCGGATCGTTACGTAACGATCCGCTAAATCACCGCCCCCTCCACCCAGCTCCCTGCCTCCTCTCCTCTCCAGCGCACCATAAAGGCTGATTTATGGTTCCGCGTTACACCGACGCAGAGCCTACGGCGTAGGCTCTGCGTCGATTTAACGCGGAACCATAAATCAGGCTTAACACGGAGCTGTTTAGAGCCTCTTCTGTTCTCATCACCGGAGGAAAACTGCTAAGAAGACCCGCGGCCACTGACTGGACTTAAGATAAGGGGACACTGCTGCTTGCATGCCTTTATTTTTATCATTGTTTTCGGTGGACTGCTTCGCCCTGCTACTTTTCCGTGCATGCTTCGCCTGTCGCTCCCGGCTTAACTCTCCGACGCCGCTGTGAGCGTATGGCTTGCGGGGAGCTACGGTCCTCTGGTCACGGACTTCATCCCCGGGCTGTAGTCGCCCTGTCTGGGCTGTGTGTGTGGGTGTTTGTGGTTCGGTGTGCGCGCGTGTGTGTGGAGACGGCAGAAGTGTGTAGCAGTTGGTTGGAGGAGGTTGGAGGAGGAGCGGGGCAATGATTGACAGGAAAGGGGGTAAAGGAAGCGTTTTTCACAGCGCAAAAAACACCGTCATCTCCAAGCCAGGCATGGAGTACTGAAGTGAAGTTTTTCTTGTTACACCCTTTTAGACACATTTGAGGGATGTTGGCCAAGACTTTTAATAGTGTTAAAAGCATGTTAAAAATTATGTCACAATGCCTTTAATGTGTGAGTGAAAGACCGAAACTTTCTACGTTCAAATAACTTTTTGAACATCTGACGGGGTTTTTTTTGCTATTGATGAATTTTACTAAATATCCATACAGACTGTTAACACCGTTATGATCTTTTTAATAAATATGATATGAAAAATGATATACCGTATTGGCCCGAATATAAGACGGGTTTTTTGCATTGAAATAAGACTGAAAAAGTGGGCGTCGTCTTACATTCGGGGTCTAGAAGTTATACCCATTCACACCACTAGATGGCGCCAGATATCTTTAAAGCGAATGCTGAACTTAACTCCGCAGGCCAAAGCCAACCCCTGTCATGAAGAAGAAAAATAAAAAATAGCGCTAAGAAAGAAAAGAGAAGAAAATAAGAGAAGAGATAACAGAAGATGGAGAAGTTATGATGGGCTTTTTCTCTCCAATATATTGTTATAACCATTTGTTTCAGATGTACTGTAATTATTTTCTGTATGAAAATTGAATTTGGTGTTCAAAAAGTCTTTTTTCAAACTTGAGTCTTGAAAAAGAGGGGGTCGTCTTATAATCATAAGTCTTATATCCGGGCCAATACGGTATTTCTGTAAGATTACGTTTTTTGACAAATCGTCCTCAAACCTGTTAGGCTTGACAAGTACAATCCAAAAAATTAATAGTGTCAAGTTTGGTGTTAATGGAGACTTCAGGTAAAAGGGTAATGAAATTTATTAAATGTACAGAAATTGCCAAAAACAGTGGATTTAACATCAAAATATAAAGAAATGTTAAAAGGGGCAAATTTAGCAAAGCATTCAAGGAATCGATCCTGAAAGTTCAGCTCTCAAGGAAAAATGGTTGATTACATATATAATACATACACAGGAGTTAGCCAGTGGGAGGAAAAACTTCCTAGCTCACATCAGGAATATACAGTGACTGCTGGGTATTTCCTTCTTGGAGACTCTACTTATCCTTTGCAGGACTGGCTCTTGAAACCATTCCATGACCCTGGACGACTGACAGCAGAACAGTCTTTAAGCACAAAGTCAACCGAGCACCAGTGGTCGTGTCACGGCTCAAAAGACAGAAAACCCAAATGCACAACATCAAACGGAGTATCAGAGTCCCAGGCCAACACACGGCCAAAGTTCAGGGGGACGTCCTCGGGGCCGGGCCGACCGCCGAGACAGTTCCGGAGGCCGCCCTCGGGGTGTAGCAGGCGGGTCAGGAGGTCTGGGAGCGTAGCAGGCGGGTCAGGAGGTCTGGGGACGTAGCAGGCGGGTCAGGAGGTTGGTCTGGGGGCGTAGCAGGCGGGTCAGGAGGTCTGGGGGCGTAGCAGGCGGGTCAGGAGGTCTGGGGACGTAGCAGGCGGGTCAGGAGGTCTGGGGACGTAGCAGGCGGGTCAGGAGGTCTGGGGACGTAGCAGGCGGGTCAGGAGGTCGGTCAGGGGGCGTAGCAGGCGGGTCAGGAGGTCTGGGGGCGTAGCAGGTGGGCCAGGAGGCCTGGGGGCGTAGCAGGCGGGTCAGGAGGTTTGGGGGCGTAGCAGGCGGGTCAGGAGGTCTGGGGGCGTAGCAGGCGGGTCAGGAGGTCTGGGGACGTAGCAGGCGGGTCAGGAGGTCTGGGGGCGTAGCAGGCGGGTCAGGAGGTCTGGGGACGTAGCAGGCGGGTCAGGAGGTCTGGGGACGTAGCAGGCGGGTCAGGAGGTCTCGGGGCGTAGTCGGGTCCTCGGTGCTGGCTGAGGGGGTTCTGGGACCACCGCCGGAGCCAGAACAGGGGGTGATGCGTCCAGGACCAACGCTGGAGCAGGAACAGGGGGCGATGCGTCCAGGACCACCTCCAGAACAGGAACAGGGGGCGATGCGTCCAGGACCACCGCTAGAGCAGGGGGCGATGCGTCCAGGACCACCGCTGGAGCAGGAACAGGGGGCGATGCGTCCAGGACCACCGGCGGGGCAGGAACAGGGGGGCGATGCGTCCAGGACCACCGCTGGAGCCAGAACAGGGGGCGATGCGTCCAGGACCACCGCTGGAGCAGGAACAGGGGGCGATGCGTCCAGGACCACCGCTGGAGCCGGAACAGGGGGCGATGCATCCAGGACCACCGCTAGAGCTGGAACAGGGGGCGATGCGTCCAGGACCAGCGCCGGAGCAGGAACAGGGGGCGATGCGACCGGGACCACCGCCGGAACAGGAACAGGCTGGGACTGCCGCCGCCGTCTTTTCTCCTGAAGCTGGAGACTCCTGGGCCCATTTCGAGCCAGGCATGTTCCCCAGAAAGGGGGAAGAGACTGGGGTGGGTCCGGGACCACCTCGGAAACCACAACAGGCTGGGGCTGGCGGCATGTCCCTGTCCCCTTCAACATACGGTGGTAGGACGCCACTTGGTCACCGTAAAAGAGCTCCCACAGATCCACGTTCTTTCCTGGTGGGTCCATGCTGGCTGGGTTCATACTTTTGGCCAGATTGTACTGTCACGGCTCAAAAGACAGAGAACCCAAATGAACAACATCAAACGGAGTATCAGAGTCCAAGAGGCTTTAATCAGGTCAGAGGTAGGCAGGAGTCAAAAACCGGGAAGACAGGCAGATCAGGCAGACAAATCCAAAGGGGCAGGCAAAAATCCAAAAACCGGGAATCAGGCAAAGTCACAGGCAGGCAGGCAGAAACAGACAGAATCAGGAATGCTGGAAAGCTAGGCATGAACGCTAGACAATCTGGCAACTGGCATGTGGAAATGGGACGGTACATAAAGGGGAACTGATGATCATGGGAACCAGGTGTGCAGATGGGCGGGGAAGCACAGGTAAGGGGGAAAGAGAAGATGTCTGGCTGATGAGGGTGGCAGGATCTGGAATGACAGGAGAGTGATCATGGAAAAAACCTATCCCCAACTGGCCATGACGGGTTGTTGAAGATGAATTCAGCAGGTTTCCCCAGTGAGATCCGACTGGTGAAATGAATGGTGATGACTTCCTGTCCACTACATTATCTGTGTGAAAGTCATGGAAAGATGTATGAAACATCATAGGATGAACCTGCAGCAGCAACACTTCAGCCAGTGGTGGCAGTGGCTCGGGGTGGAGAGGAGGAAGAGATGTTAGAGATGCGCTAATGCAGTATTTGTGGAATAGTTAATGCTATAGTTAGATTACATTCTGTATCTCAGAATGGTGAAACAATAAATTTGTGCTTTTTGCAGATATATGTATTTTGTCCATCCATCCATCTTCATCCACTTGATGTGGGACTGGTTAGCGGGGGCAGCAGTCTGAGCAGAGATGTCCAGACTTCCCTCACCCACACATTTCCTCCAGCTCTTCTGGAGGGATCCAGAGACATTCCCTCCGGTGTGTCCTGGCTCTTCTCCTGGTGGGACATGCCAGGAACACCTTCCCAGGAGGTGTCCAGGGGGCATCATATGTTAGTCTTTCAAGTTTTAGGTATGATGTTGTCTGATTATTTTGCTTTTTTTGCTGTGCTGAGGTGTTTTTTTGCAATTCCACACTTCACACTGATCACATCTTTAGAGTTTATCACTCGTGTGAGTACGTTGGTGCTTCTTTAGCTGACTTGATGTGGTAAAAGCTGCCTCACACTGATCACATCTGAACGGTTTTTCTCCAGTGTGAATACGTTGGTGTCTCTTTAGCTGAATTTGTTGGGTAAAAGCTGCCTCACACTGATCACATCTAAACGGTTTATCTCCAGTGTGAATACGTTGGTGAGTCCTTAGATCACTTGATGTGGTAAAAGCTGCTCCACACTGATCACATCTGAACGGTTTATCTCCAGTGTGAATACGTTGGTGAGTCCTTAGATAACTTGATGTGGTAAAAGCTGCTCCACACTGATCACATCTGAACGGTTTTTCTCCAGTGTGAATACGTTGGTGAGTCCTTAGATGACTTGATCTGGTAAAAGCTGCTCCACACTGATCACACCTAAACGGTTTATCTCCAGTGTGAATACGTTGGTGAATCTTTAGCGTTCCTGACTCAGTGAAAGCTGCTCCACACTGATCACATCTGAACGGTTTATCTCCAGTGTGAATACGTTGGTGAGTCCTTAGATGACTTGATCTGGTAAAAGATGCTCCACACTGTTCACATCTGAATGGTTTATCTCCGGTGTGAATACGTTGGTGAGTCCTTAGATTGCCTTGTTGGGTAAAAGATGCTCCACACTGATCACATTTGAACGGTTTATCTCCAGTGTGAACACGTTGGTGAATCATTAGAACACCTGAAGTGGTAAAAGCTGCTCCACACTGATTACAAGTGAACGGTTTATCTCCAGTGTGAACACGTTGGTGAATCATTAGAACACCTGAAGTGGTAAAAGCTGCTCCACACTGATCACATCTGAACGGTTTTTCTCCAGTGTGAATACGTTGGTGAATCCTTAGATGATCTTGTCTGGTAAAAGCTGCTCCACACTGATCACAAGTGAACGGTTTTTCTCCAGTGTGAATACGTTGGTGAATCTTTAGTTTACTTTTAGTGGTAAAAGCTGCTCCACACTGATCACATCTGAACGGTTTTTCTCCAGTGTGAATACGTTGGTGAATCTTTAGACAATCTTGTCTGGTAAAAGCTGCTCCACACTGATCACAAGTGAACGGTTTTTCTCCAGTGTGAATACGTTGGTGAGTCCTTAGATCACTTGATCTGGTAAAAGCTGCTCCACACTGATCACAAGTGAACGGTTTTTCTCCAGTGTGAATACGTTGGTGAATCTTTAGATGATATTTTCTGGTAAAAGCTGCTCCACACTGATCACAAGTGAACGGTTTTTCTCCAGTGTGAACACGTTGGTGAATCTTTAGATGATATTTTCTGGTAAAAGCTGCTCCACACTGATCACAAGTGAACGGTTTATCTCCAGTGTGAATCATCTTATGTTTTCTCAGACCTGATGAAGTGGTGAGGACTTTCTTGCAGTGATCACAACGATAACTTGTGGGTCTCTCTTTGCCTTTATGTTTCTGTAAGGACAGAGAAGAAGAATTAAATCATCTTGCTGGCTGACTCTCAAAAGCTTTTCAGTTTCTATAAAGTGCTGTCTGTCTCAGTGCTGTTATTGACAGCCAGAGACCTTCAGATGAAACATCTCAGTACATCAAATCAAAAGTGTAAATGGTTAAAGCTACTAACACGAAAACCATCAAAATAGTTCATTAATAGGGATGGGTATTGATAAGATCTTCCAACCATTTTTCATTCAAGCAATGTTGAGAGCATGCATGCTGAGCTGTCTTGGATGATGGTGGAGGATCGACTAGCATGCAGAATTATTATTTTCTTGAAATATATCTGTATATTACGCAAACCTGGCTTCTTGTTTATGCAACTTCTACCAACAAATAATAGACAGATAAACGATACCAGACTGGCCCTAGCTAATCACTTTTCTCTGCCTATGCCCAGAACCAATGCTTTGAAAACAACAGTAATGTAAAGAGCAGTCACACACTGGAACCATCTCCCCCATGTATAGCTGCAATAAACAAGGTGTCGGGTTTTAAAAGGAGACTGAAGCAGCTGTGGTTCAGAAGGAAGTCATGATCGGTCCTAGGTATATATTGTGATTATTGTGCAAATTGTAAGTATATTATAAATGTAATAGTAATTAAAGCTGCAAGCAGCGATGAACGGGCCCTCGCACTCATGGCCACCGCCCCCCCATAAGCATATCAGAAATTACACCACCCACGACTCTCTATGTCAAACCATTCAAAAGTTATAGCAGAAAATAGGGACAACCAATCAGAAGAAGGGGCGGGGCTAATTCAGGCCAATGAAGGTCAAGGACTCAATACAGAATCTGATGACACCACCCACAACTCTCTATGTTAAACATTTCAAAAGTTATGGCAGAGAAAAGTTTTCAAGGGGGCGCTGTTGAGCCATTTTGCCACGCCCATTAATGCAAACCATTAAATACCAATTTTATCACCAGGCCTGCCTTGCATGCAAAATTTGGTGACTTTTGGAGAACTATCAAATATGGACCAATCAGATGAAGGATGGGCGCGCTTTTTGGCGTCTAGCGTCGCCACAGTAACACTTTTGAAAGAGAAAAGTGATGTGCGTAGTCGCAGGATGGAGACGCACATTTTGATGTATAACACACCTGGGTGCACATTACGGTTCGGGCCGTATTAACTGTCGAAGGAATGGCATAAATTGCGCCAAAATTACGCGATTAATTAAAAATGTTCAAAATGGCCGACTTCCTGTTCAGTTTCGGCCATGGCGCCAAGAGACTTTTCTTTAAGTTGCGACATGATACAGGTGTGTACCGATTTTCGTGCATGTACGTCAAACCGTATTGTGGGGCTTGAGGCACAAAGTTTTCTAGGGGGCGCTGTTGAGCCATTTTGCCACGCCCATTAATGCAAACCATTAAATATCACATTTTTCACCAGGCCTGGCTTGCCTGCAGAATTTGGTGACTTTTTGGGCACGTTTAGGGGGAAAAAAAGGCCCTCCTTTCGTCAGAAGAAGAAAGAAAAAAAGAAAGAAAGAAAAAATTCCTACAGATACAATAGGGCCTTCGCACTGTAAGTGCTTGGGCCCTAAATATATTCTAAATCACTGTAGGCTATGAGTGTATATATAGTATAGTAGTATGAGTATATTACAATGTATGAGTATATTATGATATGTAGTATATTTATACTACTATAAATAGAGTTATGGGTATATTATAAATTATAAAGTTGTTGCAAAATATTTTGCTCAAAAGTTGATACAGATCTGGTGATAGTAGCAAATATTGTTACTTAAGATGTGGATGGTGGGTTACTTAATCTTTTATTTTTACAAATTCTGCTTAACGATCCAGTTTTTATCAATTCCCTTTTCAATTCTCATTTGGGAAAAAAGAGATAACAAAAAGTTGATTAGCATCACCAATATAAAATAAATATTCTCCTGTAGAAATGAGCAAATACAAGATGCATCATTCTCCGGCAATTCCAGGATTCCAAAATGATTCTAACAGAAAAAAATAAAAAATAAATAAATAAATAAATAAATAAAATTGTCCTTTTTAAATAAAGATATATGAACTGAGCAGTCAAAAATAAAGCCCGTGAGCCAGTGACAAATACAACCAAGGCAGAGTCCTCTCCCTGCACGGTGCAGTGTTGCTGTAGCTTTTGCAGGATTGGTAAAATCTCACCATAGGTCGCACTTTTGTCACTGGAGACTGCCAGTGTAAAGGTGTAATGCTTTTGCATGAGCAGCACAAACTCCTCTGCTCTTCTTAAGTCCTCATTTTATCAAGAGCGGCATGTGTTTGGGTGGCTCTGAGGGGTAACATACACAACTTAAATTCTTACTATTGGGCTTTTCAATTCAATTCAATTTTATTTCCATAGCGTCTAATACAACAAAAGTTGTCTCCAGGATCTTTCCAGAGACCCAGAACATGAACATAAACCCCCGAGCAGTTATTACATAAACAATGGCAGGTAAAAACTCCACTAGTGGGAGAAAAACCTTAAGCCAAACAGTGGCAAGGAAAACTCCCCTTTAGGAGGAAGAAACCTGGACCAGGACCTGGATCATAAGGGGGGACCCTCCTGCCGAGGGCCAGACTGGGGGTCGGGGACGGCAACAGCACAGCAGGCAGGTGGAAGCAGCAGCGGGATGACCGGGGGTGGGGACCGCAGGCAGGTGGAAGCAGCAACGGGTTGACCGGGGTGGTGAAGGAAGAAAAAATAAGTTTTGTGTCCTGAAATGTCCTTCATTCTCAAAACAGTCATATCAGCTACGCACCTGCTGTTAAGTATTATTGTAAACTGTGAGAGAAGTATGGGCAGAAATATGTGCCACTAGAAACTGAATTTGAATCATAGAAACTGAATTTGAATAATTTATATTTGAATTTGAATTGCTCAACTTGAATAATTGCATTAAAAAACTGAATCTGAATTACATAATTTGAATTTGTATTGTTTAGTTTGAATCATTGCATTGAAAAACTGAATCTACATTCCGAAAAACTGAATCTACATTCAGCTCTCACAATTCAAATTCAGTTCTTGAAATTCAATTTCAATTCTACTGTGCCAGACATCCGGGTCTTCTGGAGGAACAGCAATCGAGTGCAGATACAAAGAACTCGGGTATCAGTCACGTGACGTTTTTTGTTGTCAGCGCCATCTTGAGGACCGACCGGGGACATGTGTTTAATGCGTGTGTTTTATAATAGATCCATGGTTTAATGGTGCCTGCACTGCTTAAACAACCTTAACTTACTCAATTCTCAACAGATTTTCAAACAGTTTGGTTTGTTATGAACGTCAGAGATGTAGTTATGACACTGCATACTTGTGAATAATTATAAACATTGAAAAACGTACTTTTGTATGAAAATAACAAGAAACAGATAGCTATGACATGGTATTTATATTAAATGAACATTTCTATAGTATTCTTAGTAATATTTATATTTACATTATCACATATATTATTACCTTATAACATGTATATATATATATATATATATATATATATATATATATATATATATATATATATATATATATATATATATATATGTGTAATGACATAACATGTATTTATATTATTACATTATAACATATATATATACACACACACATGTTATAATGTACACATATACACATATAATACACACATTATAATGTCATAATATAAATACATCATAATGTAATAATATATAAACATGTTATAATGTAATTATATATATATATATATATATATATATATATATATATATATATATATATATATATATATATATATATATATATAATTATTAATTAATTAATATAAATACAAAACGTTTTTCAATGTTTATAATTATTCACAAGTATGCAGTGTCATAACTACATCTCCGACGTTCATAACAAACCAAACTGTTTGAAAATCTGTTGAGAATTGAGTAAGTTAAGGTTGTTTAAGCAGTACAGGCACCATTAAACCATGGATCTATTATAAAACACACGCATTAAACACATGTCCCCGGTCGGTCCTCAAGATGGCGCTGACAACAAAAAACGTCACGTGACTGATACCCGAGTTCTTTGTATCTGCACTCGATTGCTGTTCCTCCAGAAGACCCGGATGTCTGGCACAGTAGAATTGAAATTGAATTTCAAGAACTGAATTTGAATTGTGAGAGCTGAATGAAGATTCAGTTTTTCAGAATGTAGATTCAGTTTTTCAATGCAATGATTCAAACTAAACAATACAAATTCAAATTATGTAATTCAGATTCAGTTTTTTAATGCAATTATTCAAGTTGAGCAATTCAAATTCAAATATAAATTATTCAAATTCAGTTTCTAGTGGCACATATTTCTGCCCATAGAGAAGCGCTTGTTTCTCCCGTGTGAACCGAGACTTAGCGTGAGAACTGGCAGGCGGGGGTTGAAGGGGCAACCCCCTCCGCGAGAAAGGTATAAAGACGCGAGAGCCGGTGAGAGTCTGCTGTGGGTCGGAGTGCACAACGCCCAGCGCCCAGGGTTTTTGATGGCTGCCTCTTTGCTTGGACTGTCCGGCTCTCCCAGTCGTTCTGTGTTAAGGTAAGAGTCAAGGCCTAGCCCCTATGTGATTGTATGTTGCTCTGTCATTTGCGGGGGATAATTTAACACAGAGTTATCCTAGCAAAGGGCAGTTGTGTGTGAGTCTTCTTGGTATGCACTGCTTGCTAATAAATGTTTTCATATATCTGATAGCAAAAGCGAGTGCGTGTCTGATTCATTTTTGCACGGCCGACCCCTCTAGAACCTCATTGAGATTTCTCCTAAAACATTTGGCGTTGTCGGCAGGATGGAAGGAAATTGATCAGGATAGAAGGAAACTGGTTTATGTTTCATTGAGTGGCTGCGGTGCAAAAATGTTTTTGTAAAGATAAGACTATTGAAGAAAACTGATCAGGATTAGAAGACTGTGTATTGAAGCCCAGCCAGAGTCAGCCCCTGTACCATCTTATTTTTATATTATTAGTTTATTTGTTATATTTGGTTCACGTCTAGTGCATGGAAAAGTTATATTAATGTATTACATACGTTTTATGTTGCATTTTATGTTATGCTGCGGTACTGTGTTGTGTGATTGTAGAGAACGTGACAGCATGTACTTTATTGTGTGTGTGTGTGTGTGTGCGTGCACGCGGGGAGAGCGTCAACGGTCCGTTTGGATGCAACGGGAGCCCGCGGGAGCGCGCATCGGCTGTTGAGACTGAGAACAGCTGAGAGAGAAAACAGCTGAGAGAAGTCGACGTCGTGTTTAGCGGAGAACTGTTGGTCCTTTAAGTTGTGGTTTCATGTCGATAAGTAACGTTGCTTATCGACATAAAGAGGAAGACACTTCCTGAAGATTGTACTGTCTCATGTACAGTAGTTTGGTCGGAGTTTGCTGGCTAGTTAAGTTGGACTAGTCAGCCAGTTAGCTGTGTTAGCTCATGCTAACGCATCCTCCTGCTCACGGCTGAAACTCCGACGTCGGACAATCTAGGAAAATTCCCCTGTCCTGAGGACCGGACCACCTGCCTGCCGACTGCCTTCACCAGCCCGCCACGCCCCCTTCTCATCCCGCACGGACCGCGGACCTCTCCACCCTCCCCTTCGTCTGAACAGCAGTGGGGCTCGGACGCCCCTCCCCCTGCTCACCCCTCCCGTCTGTGTTTGGGACTCTGTCATCTCCATCACCCAGAGCTCCACCCCCGGGCAACATGTTACCATTAGAATAGGATTAAATAGGGTTAATTCGGCATTGTATACTTCCATAAGGTTTAGATTAGATAAATCCATTTGTGTGTTGTTTCTGTTGCGCTAATAATAAGAAATTATCTATTTGGAATTTGTATATATTTTTTGTGTGAGATTAAATTGGTGATTATTGTTTAACCCTTGCCCTCCCCATTCACTTTAGTTCCTTTAACTGGGTATCCACTTATTAATATTTCTTAAGTCCATAGAGGACGCCAGGCAGCAGCTATTTAGTTTAAGGTTTAAGTCCTTGTTTAAGTTAAGTTTAAGTAACTGACAATTCAATCTAAGAGCAAGTAACTGAGCTATTGTTGGTTTGTGGCCTCGTGGCTACAGACTGATTGATGTTTTATTGAGAGTTTGCGGAGCAAAGATGTTTAAGCATAAAGATAAGTGTGAATTTGTTTTCCTGCGGGATGGAGGGGGACGCCCTGAGTTCCGGGGAGCGAAGAGGAGTATGTGGCTGTGTGCGCCGCTGTGCAGACACCAGCATGTTTTGAGAATTGAGCAGGAGCTGCAGGCACAGGCAGAGATTAAGCTGTGTGCAGCGCTGTGCAAACATCAACATGCTGGTAGTGAGTGTAACATGGAAGCTCGTGAGCAAGCCTTTGTAACCCGTAATGATTATGATGATCAGTGTGATCTTGAGAAGTGGGCTGATCGATATCGAGCCCTGATGTTGATAAAAGATTTAGACAGTCTGACTGACTGGGGAGCGGTAACACGCCCACAGAGGGGCGTATCCCCACCGAGGCAGCAGCCTCAACAGGTCCGGAGGGAAAGAGGACGGGGGCCCTCTGGAAAGGTTGTTTGGGGCGCTCTAATTAAAGCTGGAGTCCCCTCTGTTGACATTGATCGCAGAGAAGTGATTAAAGTCTCCTGTGTGAGCACTGGTAATCTTGCTAATGCCGAACGGTTAGTGAGTTAAAGGGGACCTATTATGAAAAACACGTTTTTTCTTGTTTTAACATATATTAAGTGGTCTCCCCTCACCCTGCCAGCACAGGGGAGACAAAATACTGTGCCTGTAGTATACTGCCAGTATAATAAACGGAATGTTGAATTGTCTGATATGTCTAGTGAAGTGTTGGTAAACGTTTCTTATGCTATCAGTACTACTGGATGTGGTTTACAAACTGTGCATGCTAGATTGCAGCGGGAACAGTTCATTAGAGTGATTACATCACCCAATGCTAATGATTAAAGAGACTGTTTATCATTAGTAATACTCTCTGGATCTGCGTGTATCCTGAAAAAAACTGTCTGTAACCATGCCACCTGTGTGTGTATGTGCCAATCTGTAAGTTTTATGTTTTGCCAAGAATAGCCAATAATGTTGTGAGGAACCAGAGCGGCCTCCCCACGTACAAGGGGACAAGGCAAAACTGGACCTTGGTGATGAGGTGTAAAAAAAAACCTTGCAGAGCGTAGAATGCCAAAAAAATAAGGCTTTTTATTCCATTTAGTAAAAACACATACATACAGGCGGAAGGCAAAATCCATATTCTAATAAAAAAGGCACAATGGGGCATAGCCTCGCAACAAGCTTCCTCCATTCAGCAGCCCCCTTTCTGGTATACAACTGCAGTTTATAAACCCAGGCAGGGTGGAGAGGTTGATTGGACACAGGTGTGCCACAATCAACAGAACCAGGCACACCTGTGTGCTGCTCCGCTGCAGACCACACCCAATCCTCCACTCTGCCACATACATTTAAAAAAGAGTCAGGTGAGAAGGGGAGGGGTTGCTCACTTTCTCACACTTCCCTCCCCCTCTGGAGTCTCGCCAACCCCGTTGCGAGACAGGAAAACGCCCATTTCCTCCAGTTGCCGGCCGCTTCCTCCCAGTTGCCGAGGACGCTTCCTCCCGGTATCCGAAGACGCTTCCTCCCGGTATCCGAGGACGCTTCCTCCCGGTATCCGAGGACACTTCCTCCCGGTATCCGAGGACGCTTCCTCCCGGTATCCGAGGACGCTTCCTCCCGGTATCCGAGGACGCTTCCTCCCGGTATCCGAGGACGCTTCCTCCCGGTATCCGAGGACGCTTCCTCCCGGTATCCGAGGACGCTTCCTCCCGGTATCCGAGGACGCATCCTGCCGGTTACAGACCTCCTGCTGGTCACCGGGTCTCCCAGACTCCTGCTGGTCACCGGGTCTCCCAGACTCCTGCTGGTCACCGGGTCTCCCAGACTCCTGCTGGTCACCGGGTCTCCCAGACTCCTGCTGGTCACCGGGTCTCCCAGACTCCTGCTGGTCACCGGGTCTCCCAAACCCTCTGCCAAACCCACGGCGTCGCTTCCCACCTCTTCTCTCCAGTTTTCAGGTGGCGCCAAAGATCCCACTCCTGACACCAAATGTGAGGAACCAGAGCGGCCTCCCCACGTACAAGGGGACAAGGCAAAACTGGACCTTGGTGATGAGGTGTAAAAAAAAACCTTGCAGAGCGTAGAATGCCAAAAAAATAAGGCTTTTTATTCCATGTAGTAAAAACACATACATACAGGCGGAAGGCAAAATCCATATTCTAATAAAAAAGGCACAATGGGGCATAGCCTCGCAACAAGCTTCCTCCATTCAGCAGCCCCCTTTCTGGTATACAACTGCAGTTTATAAACCCAGGCAGGGTGGAGAGGTTGATTGGACACAGGTGTGCCACAATCAACAGAACCAGGCACACCTGTGTGCTGCTCCTCTGCAGACCACACCCAATCCTCCACTCTGCCACATACATTTAAAAAAGAGTCAGGTGAGAAGGGGAGGGGTTGCTCACTTTCTCACAAATGTGTACTGGTTTTTGAAGACTCAAGGCGATTGGTACTAATGACACTTATTATTTGAAAGCTTGTGATATGACAGATAAGGAGGTTGCCTGTATGACTAAGAATAGATATCATGATCCATGTGTTGCTGGAGACACGGCACCATGTGAAAGGTTGCCGCAGACACCATTCTCCGGATGTTTGAAGGACGTGTACACCTGGCACTGGAACAACCAGACCTTTAGACTTACAAATTTCACGTCAGAACACCATCTCACGGGGGTCCAATGGAAGGCACTGAGTTTACCCTGGACTATCTCCCTGGACAGGTTCAGGTGGCCACTGAATCAGTCTACAGACCTAAAACAGATTATTAAGTCCCTTGGGTCTAACGTGTCCAGACTCCTCGTGTCGACCCTCATCACCGGTGGAGAGGTGGTACATGCCGCTAAGGTGATAGAGCAGAATAGCGCACATCATTGATGGGATATCTCTTCAGGAATGTCTGCAACAGCTAGGACACATGTGGCGCCTCCACTGTTAATATTGGTTGTTGTATTCTGTGTGTTTACCATGTGTAATAAATTTTGCATGCCACTATATTCAAAATGCATGTAGATGGTACAGGTTTAGTGGACGTACGGGAGAAGAGGAGGATATCACCTTTGATGATTACCATGGTAATGGATGTTTGTTTTTGAATTAAGGACATTTCCAGGCCTAGAGGTGGAATGAGAGGCGGCATATGTTTGATGTCCTGGAATGCCCTTAATTCAACTTTTCATATTAATTATGCTCATGTATCATGCTTGTTTCATGTATTATGCCTGTTTTTGAATTAGGACATTTTCAGGCCAAAAGGTGGAATGAAGGAAGAAAAAATAAGTTTTGTGTCCTGAAATGTCCTTCATTCTCAAAACAGTCATATCAGCTAGGCACCTGTTGTTTATTGTAAACTGTGAGAGAGGCGCTTGGTTCACACGGGAAGCTAAGTACTGTGTGGGCCAGGCCTTAGCGTGAGAACTGGCAGGCGGGGGTTGAAGGGGCAACCCCCTCCGCGAGAAAGGTATAAGAACGGGGGGCAGCCGGAAGTCTAGTGAGAGTCTGCTGTGGGTCGGAGTGCACAACGCCGGGGGGGTACCCCGGCACCCACCAACTAGGGATGCACCGAAATGAAAATTGGAGGCCGAAACTGAAGCGGAATAAAATTTAAAGACTTGGCTGAATACTGAGTACCGAATAGCCTACGGAATGCGGTTGTTCACAGTTTTTCATTTACAGAGGGTTGCAAAAGTATTCACCCCCGTTGAACTTTGTGACCTTTTGCCACATTTCAGGCTTCAAACATAAAGATATAAAACTGTAATTTTTTGTGAAGAATCAACATCAAGTGGGACACAATCATGAAGTGGAACGAAATGTATTGGATATTTCAAACTTTTTTAACAAATAAAAAACTGAAAAATTGGGCGTGCAAAATTATTCATCCCCCTTAAGTTAATACTTTGTAGCACCACCTTTTGCTGCGATTACAGCTGTAAGTCACTTGGAGTTTGTCTCTATCAGTTTTGCACATCGAGAGACTGAATTTTTTTCCCATTCCTCCTTGCAAAACAGCTTGAGTCATCAGTCATCAGTGAGGTTGGATGGAGAGCATTTGTGAACAGCAGTTTTCAGTTCTTTCCACAAATTCTCCATTTGATTCAGGTCTGGACTTTGACTTGGCCATTCTAACACGGGGATATATTTTTTGTGAACCATTCCATTGTAGATTTTGCTTTATATTTTGGATCATTGTCTTATTGGAAGACAAATCTCCGTCCCAGTCTCAGGTCTTTTGCAGACTCCATCAGGTTTTCTTCCAGAATGGTCCTGTATTTGGCTCCATCCATCTTCCCATCAATTTTAAACATCTTCCCTGTCCCTGCTGAAGAAAAGCAGGCCCGAACCATGATGCTGCCTAGTGCTGGGCGGTATGACCAAAAATGTATATCACGGTATTTTTCAAAATTATATCGGTTTCACGGTATATCACAGTATTTTTTTTTTCATGCACAACTGGGTGTTAACCCCATTTTCTAATGATTTGGCAAGGAATTGCTGCAGTAAATTGGCTTAGAATGGCCTATTTTACTGTCATGAGGAGGAAATATTGTAGAAAAACATTAATGTCCACACTAGTATAAATATAGGTTTGCATGGCCTCACAAATTGATGCCGTTTACAATGAGGTGGCGGCACTTATGATTCTAATGAAGTGAAGGAATCAGAATACAGGACAGTTGTAGTCAAAATACAGAAACCTTTTATTTAACACAATTTGCAAACAACTTGAAAAAAACACTTTGTAAAAATGAACTACACAATGTAAACAACCAGTGAACATTAATGTTGAGGTAAACAAATAAATGGTAAACTAAAAATATGCAACTTGCATTAATAATAATATTGTTCAAGCCCAGGCACACTATTCAAGTTTTGAAAATAAACAAAAAACAGTGAACATTAAGGAAACTTGCATCAATATGGTCTTCTCTTGAGGTAAACAAATGATACTAAACTAAAAGTATGCAACTTGCATAATAATATTGCTCAAGCCCAGGCACAATATTCAAGTTTTAAAATAAAAAAGTGCAATTTGGCTTGCAGGATTATTCTGTAGCATATAAACAACAATATTGACATGTTTCAACTTTATGGACAAGCTCCATAAATAAGGCATCTCTGGCAACCACTACAAATTTTGTGCAAGGAAAACCAGACGGTCCACAGCATCGGGTTTGAGTGCAGCCCTGTGGCACGTGACAATGTTGCCACCAGTGCTGAATACTCTCTCAGATGGAGCACTGGTGGCAGGTATGCATAAATACTAGCACTATGCATCGAGCTAGCTTTGCAACACGGGGGAAAATTTGCCTGATGGCATCTCCACCACTCCAAAGGGTCTGCATCATTGTCAACCTCTGTGGTCTGCAAGTAGGTCCTCAGCTCCATCTTGATGCTTTCCTCCTCTGAGAGTGTGTCTCTGCTGCAGCCCATGTCGATGGTGCTCTGCTTTTTGAAAAAGCTGGACAAAGTCTTTTTTCCTTTTTCCTCAGGCGGAGCAGGTCCTGCTGCTGCTGCACCAGAAGGCCCTGGGAGAGGGTCTTGCAGTTGATCCTTTAGTGCCTTGATTTCTTCCACTGCTCTGGAAATGACATGTTCCACCTTTTCTTTCCTGATGTAGGTGGTTCTGAATCGTGGATCAAGGAATGATGCAATATCGAGCAGGTCATCTGTGTCTGGATCTGAGAATTTCTCGTTCAAGTAGGCGAGAATGTTTCTCTTGACATCCTTGGTCAGTTGAGGATTGTTGTCTTCCTCAGCAAGAATGGTTGTGTTGAAGAGATGAATTACCGGCTTGACGTAGGACACGCTGACATATTGCTCTCCAGACAAGGCATCTGTGAAGTCCTGGAGTGGGCTCAACACCTGAGAGAGAGAAAGAGAGATTGTCATTTCCATAACATGAAAATTAAAAACGTGAATCCTCTGCAGAGTAAATAAGGAAGAGAAAAAAGAGCTATGTTGAACATAGCTATATCTGTAAAAATGAAGAGCACATAATAAAAGTAAAAAAACATCCACACACCTTGTTGAGAGCCTCCAAGACATCCACATCTTGCCAACTGAGGACCAAGTGTCTTGATTTTTTGTCAGCTCTTAGAACCTGACTGATGGCTCTCTCCTGCTCAAGTACTCTCTGAATCATCTTCTGACGTGACCCTCACCTGGTGGGAGTCTCAGTAGTGAGCATGTGCTTTGGAAGACCCAGTTCATCCTGAGCCATGGCCAGGTCCCTCCTTTTTTTCCAAGAATATGAAAAGGCTGCCACAATTTTTTTGCAGACTCCAGCTGCGCGTTGAATGCGGTCATCTTTCACACCTCTCTCTGTAAAAAGAACGTTATTAGTTTGGTAATAATCATGTTAAATTGACTACAACAGATTAATGTATAACCCCAAAATACTAATCTTTAAGCCCCCCCCCCCAAAAAAAAAAAAATAAATAAATAAATAAATAAAGATTCTAATAAACCCACACATGGTAAGTTGAAAATAAATTTCATCATGAAAAGTCATGCATTGATAATAATAATATAGATAACAGAAAAACTGGGAAGAGGCGCACACATTATATTTATTAATATAATTTGACAGCTATTAATTATTATAGTTTGATATTAATAAAATAACTATTGCTTACCTATGTCCAATTGTTTAACTGGACAGCCTTAATGATGTTGGCTCCACTGTCAGTTGTGATGGCCACTAGCCTCTGCTCTGAAAGCCCCCAGGAATCAAGTGCCTCTTTCAGGCCTGCTGCGAGTAACTCCCCGGTGTGGTCTTCAGGAAAATAACTGGTTTGCAGACAATGGCTTCTCAACATCCAGTCCTCACTTGTAAAGTGAACAGTCAGACTTAAGTATGGCTCCATGCTTGTGGACCACAAATCAGTCGTTGCTGAGAAGTGGGGAGCGGTAGCTACGTCAGCTTGTAGCTTAGCTCTGTGCTTTTCATATAAATTTGGGAGTGCTGTTTGACTAAAATATTTCCTACTCGGTATCTCATACCTTGGATCCAGAGTTTTTATCAACTCCCTGAAGCCGTGTTTTTCCACGGTACTAATTGGTACCATGTCTTTGGCTAGGTGGACCGTGATTGCGTTTGTTATATCAATCCACCGTTTGCTCTTTTTTTCATATGCAGTCCCCCTAGCAAAGGCGTCTTTAATTGTTGTCTGACTGGGATTTTCTCCTGCACGTCTAGTGTTACCTGACGTGGTGGGGGCAGACCTCATACATTCTTGGTATTCCACTACATGTTTGCGGCTGAGGTGGTGGAGCAAGTTGCTGGTGTTGCCGCCCGCGGCTACAACTTTAGCCCTACAACACTTGCAGATGACTGACTTTTGTTGGACGTCGTCTTCAATTCAATTCAATTCAATTCATTTATTAAGGACTGCACGACAAGTCGGCAGAATTTGCTTTCGGCACAGCATAGTGCCAGCACATAGTACTGTGGCAACAGACAGTTATACGTCTTTTTTGAAACCAAAAAATTTCCACACCGCCGACACGGCTCCTCTTTTTGGAACAAGTTCCCCTGTGTCTTCTTCTTGAACAGTTGTGGGACTTTTGTTTTCACCCATCTTCACCCACACGTGTCCGCTGTAAAGAGTGCAACTGCTAAACAGTCCCCTCACAACAGCGGCGCTGCGTTCCGCCGCGCTACGTTCCGCCGCGCTACGTTCCGCCGCGCTACGTTCCGCCAGAGACGTTCTATAAACCGAGACAGCCCACTAAGGTTCGAGTTTCTGTATCTGTGTCACGTGACTGCCACGCCCCTTTAGGAGACCGGAAGTAGGTCCTGAGTCTATTGAGTCCTATGGGAAAAGTGAACGTGAGCACAGATTATTACCAATTCCTTCGCCCCATAGTAACCTAAGTAAATATGGGACCCATTTTTCAAAAGCCACAAACCTTCTGAACATTCTGACACCAAAATGGACATTTTCAGACCGACAGATTAGGAAAAAATGAACTTAGTTTGAGACCTGTCTCTGTCTGAGCAACACACTCTCGCGAGATTTGGCTCTCATCGTTTTCCCATCGGATAAAATGGTTTAAAACCATTTAAAAAGTTTAAAACTAAAATAAAACTTGCTTCTTTGCTTAATAATACTGTTATTTTTATTATTTAAGTATTTTTTGAAGAAAGCTGTACTGTATCTAGTGTTGTATGTTCCAAAACGATGTGGGGAGAGATGACAGGAAGTGAGGTCAGAGGGGCGGCCACGCCCACTTAGGAGACCGGCAGTGTATACCATTTCAAACCATTGCCAGACATTGTCATATCATAAGAAAAATAAACACCGGTATTCGGTATGAACCGGTATACCTCCCAGCACTAATCCACTGTAGTAAATGGAGAGGTAACACACCCTCTTTTTCCTGTTTTATGAATGAATTTAAATTGTATTATTCAGCATTACTCAGACTAAAAGACTGGAAGGCAGCTAGGATGATCTCTTACATGATTTCTAAATCACTACTCCTCTAAGCTACTCTCATTGTGTGGTTTAGCTCCTCTGATTTTCTTTTGGTTTGGTCTTATGTCATTATCATTGCACTTGCCCATTATTTATATTTAAACAATTATATGCCCCCTAGTCCTTTTTCTTTCTTGTTTTGTGCATTTATGTTGTTTTGTTTTTGTTCTTCATGTAGCATTACAAAGAAGAATTTGAAGTAGACTTGTGTTTCCTCTACGAGTTTGTATTGTTGTATCGTTTATATTGGTGTCTTTGTTAATAAAGAAAGTGAAAAAAAAAAAAGTAACGTTAATGCGCTATCTTCTGTATACAGGATCTTTGGCTCCGCCCCCTGGAGCTGCTGATACGTCACCGTCGCCGCCATATTGGATGTTGACTGTAAACTAATACAAGTAAATGGACTTATTTTCATAAAGCATCTTTCTACAAAGAAATGTACGTTTTAAGTAGTGCTGGGCGGTATACCGGTTCATACCGAATACCGGTGTTTATTTTTCTTATGATATGAATTTTTCATATACCGTAATACCGGTGAGTAGCGTAAACAATGTTGGGAACGCCGCGCCGCTGGACACTGTTTGTGAGGGGACTGTTTAGCAGTTGCATTGTTTACAGCGGACACATACTGTATGGGTGAAGATGGCTGAAAACGAAAGTCCCACAACTGTTCCAGAACATGACACAGGGGAAATTGTGCCGAAACGAGATTTTTTAACCACAAAGGCTGCGATTTGACCAGTCACGTGATCTGGTCACGTTGCGAGTTAGCAGAGCCGGCAGGGAAAAGTCAACAGTGCCGCGTGTCCGCGTGTAACCTAAATCTACCATGGTCTCAGCGTTAGGGCTCGGCCAAGTGAGACTTAATAAATATATGGGCTTTATAAATGTATTAAATATATGAGCGCGGAGTCGGCGAGGAGCGTGTGTCGCGCTGTGAAGCATGATTTATGGTTCTGCGTTAAATCGACGCAGAGCCTACGCCGTAGGTCGCGTACCCTACGGCGTAGGCTCTGCGTTGGTGTAACGCGGAACCTTAAATCACCTGCAGCCCGACAGCTCATCAGGAGGTTAGAAAGCCGCGGCTGCAGTTGTTCATTGCTGGTTCGTTTTGTTAACTCTGAGCTTTATTGGTTTGTTTGTTAGTTTGCTGGGGGTTTTTTTTCTCTCTGGGACTTTTGAGTTATTTATGAAGAGGTTCTCAGTTCCCTGTGAGCAGTACTCGAGTTGAGGGGGGATGAGGGGCGATGTGATGGCACCCCCTCTGAAATAAAAACGATCCAAATCATCCCCCTGAAATAAAAACGGTCCAAATCATCCCCCTGAAATAAAAACGGTCCAAATCATCCCCCCCTGAAATAAAAACGGTCCAAATCATCCCCCTGAAATAAAAACGGTCCAAATCATCCCCCCCTGGAATAAAAACGGTCCAAATCATCCCCCCCTGAAATAAAAACGGTCCAAATCATCCCCCCCTGAAATAAAAACGATCCAAATCATCCCCCCCTGAAATAAACATGGTCCAAATCACCCCCCTGAAATAAAAACGGTCCAAATCATCCAACCTGAAATAAAAACGGTCCAAATCATCCCCCCATGTAAAACTGCCATCCCTCCTTTCCATCCCTTATGTCATTTCATCAATGAATGTGGTTTTACTGCTATTTCAACATTTAGAGTCATCACTAGAAAAATAACACCAGAAAAATAACTTATTTGACCATTTTCACCTGTTTCAAGTACATTTTCACTTGAAATAAGTAGAAAAATCTGCCAGTGGAACAAGATTTATCTTCTTATTACAAGCAAAAAAATCTTGTTCCACTGGCAGATTTTTCTATTTATTTCAAGTGAAAATCTTCTTGAAACAGACTGATTTATTGCTTGTGTAGTTGAAAAATACATGAGAACAGGACCTTGAAAAAAATAATTGCATATTAAATCGCAATCGCAATATTGAGGAAAAAAAACACAATTAGATTATTTTCAAAAATCGTTCAGCCCTACATTAGAATCATAAGTGCCACCTCATTGTAAACGGCATCATTTTGTGAGCCCATGCAAACCTGTATTTATACTAATGTGGACATTAATGTTTTTCTACAATATTTCCTCCTCATGACAGTAAAATAGGCCATTCTAAGACAATTTAATGCAGCAATTCCTTTCCAAATCATTAGAAAATGTGGTTAACACCCAGTTGTGCATGAAAAAAAAAAAATACCGTGATATACCGTGAAACCGATATAATTTTGAAAAATACCGTGATAAATTTTTGGTCATACCGCCCAGCACTAGTTTTACATCTCATTTATTCATTCACATACGCACTAATATACTTGGGAAACAGTTAGGCACCAAATATAATATATTTAATTTTCTCAGACGGCAAAAATAAGAACTTTATTGATCCCACATAGGAGTAATTCATGTTATATCAGCTATAGAGAACAAGGTAGTGCCGAAAAACTATATATATCCCCCTCACAAAAATAAGAACAATAGAGAAACATATTCTTTCATCAGCAAAGCAGATTTTACATAAAAATATTTTAAAATGTTCAAGTTACAAAATAACATATTTGAACCATTTTTCAGATTTTTTCAGTTATTTTATTGTCTGGAAAATGGTTCAAATATGTTATTTTGTTATTTGAAAATGTGTTTTGTTTGAGAAAATGCTTTGAGATAAACGTGAGGGAAGAGTTGGTGGAGAATCAAGTCCTAGCAACAAGGATCTCCCACAGGAAGAGAGAGTTGAAGCTTCTGCTTCTTCTAGGGAGAGAGGAGAGCTTTACAAATCTGGCATCACTGATTCATCAAAGCTGTTATTAGAAGCTCCAGAAACAGACAAAAGCAGATCGGTGATGCAGCGTTTGTCAACTACGCCCCAAAACTATGGAACACACGGCCCAAAAACATCAGGGAAGAGTCGGTAGATACTTTCAAAAGACAACTTAAAACCATCTCTTTACTCAAGCATTTAAACATAAGATAAGCTGCCATTTTCCTTTTATCTACCGTATATATCATTGATTTTTACAGTCTGCATTATTTTTATACTTTTAAATTTTTTTAAATGATCATTTTTATCTTGTACTTTTATTTGTTGATATTTTTATCTTTTTATTTTTCATATGCCTACGACTCGTGCAGCATTTTTACCTTTTTATATTCATATATTAAATTTTTATATTCCTTTTTACATTATCCTATCTTAGTAGTTGTTCTGTGGAGGAAATTGGAACTGAATTTTGTGAGGGTTATGTTTTATATCACTGCACTTAAATATTTGTGTTTTTTGTTTTATTTGCTGTTGTTGTTTCTTATTTTTACTGATACTGTAAAACACCTTGAGCTGCGACTTTCGTCTGAAAGTAAAGTTTATTATATTAAAGCTCTGCATCTCTCACAGCAATGAAGCTCAGAGAGCTCATTCAGCACAAACATCCTCACAGAAAACACCAGCACTTTGGATCAGGATAAACCATACCTGGTCCTGGTCCTGGTCCTGGTCCTGGTCCTGGTTCTGGTCCTGGTCCTGGTCCTGGTCCTGGTCCTGGTCCTGGTTCTGATCCTGGTCCTGGTCCTGGTCCTGGTCCTGGTTCTGGTCCTGGTCCTGGTCCTGGTTCTGATCCATCTCCTGGTCCTGGTTCTGGTTCTGATCCTGCAGATCTTCAATCTAAAAGTTCGTCTGCAAAACCTCCACTGTGAGGACGGAACCGGAACCACGTGACCTCTTCTTCTTCTTCTTCTTCTTCTTCTTCTTCTTCTTCTTCTTCTCTCAGTTTATTGGCGGATCGCAAGCAACTTTCAGGTGCATACCGCCACCTACTGTACAAGAGTGTGTGAAATTATTTCATTTAGCCCGGTTTAAATTCTGTTTATCAGCCAAGTGTTTTTTAGGAAATGAATTAGTGCCTTTCTGGTGAACGTGACCTCTTTTTAAATAAAAACAACTTTATTATCCAAACTCAGTTCATGTATTCGTCCAGCAGATGGCGACATTTCCCCGAATCACCGCTCTGGGTTCTTTAGTTCTGCTTAAGCCTCGGTATTTACATTAAGTTCATGTGAGTGAAAGCGTTGCTGGAGAAATGTTTTTTCTGCTTTGATTCTCTTCTGTGTTAAATGTAAATAAAAAGGAATCACTTTACATTTGATTCAGAGATATTTGTATCATTTACTCCATCATTGTATTTCTGTTCCATCTATTTAAACCTGGTTGCTGTTTGTTCAGCAAGTTTGGATAATAAAGTTTTTTTTTTTTAAAAGAGGTCACGTGGTTCCGGTTCCGTCCTCACAGTGGAGGTTTTGCAGACGATTGAAGATCTGCAGGATCAGAACCAGGACTAGGACTCGGAGATGGACCGGGACCAGGAGTCCAGCATCAGGACCAGAGCGGGATCTTCCTCTGGTCTGCAGGTCAGTGTTCAGGTCCAGGTTCTGCAGGTTCTGCAGGTCACAAACGTGTTTTAAACGTGTTTCCGTCTGAATGTGTGAATGTGGAGGAAACACGGACCAGCAGTTCAGGCTGATTTATGGTTCCGCGTCACACCAACGCAGAGCCCACGGCGTAGGGTACGCGGCGACGCACAACCTACGGTGTGCCGTCGATTTAACGCAGAACCATAAATCAGCCTTTAGTGTTTTATTGTGATATTGAAACACATAATCTAAAGTTAAAACACACAATCTAAAGTTAAAACATAATCTAAAGTTAAAACACACAATCTAAAGTTAAAACATAATCTAAAGTTAAAACACACAATCTAAAGTTAAAACACACAATCTAAAGTTAAAACACACAATCTTTGTTCGTTCGTTTTTATTTATTTCGAACATGTATATATAAAAAAAAAACAAGAAAAAAGATAAGAGAAACAAATCCAGGTGGACATTCCGCCACATAAAGAAAAAAAAACACATAAAAACATATTACTTGTAGACAAATAAAATAACGTCAGATCCAGAATATAATCTTTTTAAAAATATAAACACCAGTTGCTGTTATTATACAGAGAAGCAGTTTAACAATAATATTACTATTGAACATGGGATACATATTATTCATTTCAACAGCAGACGTTTATATACAAACTTCCAAAGTATAAAAGAATATTTATCACAGTTCAAAACGCATTTTAATATTATCGCCGTCTCAGAAACATGGCTTAACGAAGGAAGAGGCACAGATTTTGTTTTGCAGGGATATGAGCTGAATTACATTAGTAGAGAAAGCAAAGTTGGAGGAGGTGTGGCTCTATTTGTTGATAAAGGCCTCAGATATAAGGTTGTGGACAATATGTCGGTTACCATTGATGATGTAATGGAGTGCATTACTATTGAAATATGCATGGAAAAAATTAAAAATGTAATTGTCAGTTGTGTGTATAGGAAACCTGGGTCAAACATTGGAATCTTTATAGAAAATATGGAAAAGGTGTTCACTAAAGAAAAGCAAAAAGTCAAATATGTCTGTGGGGATTTTAACATTGACTTGTTGAATCCCAGCAGGCATAAAATGACAGATGACTTTGTTGAGGCAATGTACAGTATGGGTTTATTTCCAACAATCATAAAACCAACCAGAATAACATCCCACTCAGCCACTTTGATTGACAACATTTTTACAAACAATATGGACAATACTGTAAGCGGAGTATTAGTTAATGATATTAGTGATCACCTGCCTGTCTTTGTGATTCATGAATGTAGCTACAAAAGGAACTGGTCGTGTAAAGAAGTTGAGTACAGGAGAGTAAGATCTGAGGAATCGATAACAGCATTTAGAAATGACTTAATGAATTATAATTGGAAAGTACTTTGTGAAGAAACTGATGTTAACAAAGCGTATGAATTATTTTTAGACATATTCAAAAATGCATATGACAAAAACTGTCCAATCAAACAATGTACTAGTAACAAAAAGTATTCTGAAAACCCCTGGATGACGAAGGGACTGCAAAATGCCTGTAAGAAAAAGAATACTCTGTATAGGCATTTTATAAAATATAGAACAAAAGAGGCGGAGGTTAAATATAAGAAATATAAAAACAAATTAACTAATATTATGAGGGTATGTAAGAAGGATTATTATAATAAATTATTGGATAATAATAAAAATAACATAAAAAGTACATGGACTATATTAAATAATATTATTAGAAAAAAACAAAACAAACCAGACTACCCTGAATGGTTTACGGACAAAGACATAACAATTACTAATAGGAATGAAGTGGTTGATAGATTTAACAATTTCTTTGTTAATGTGGGTCCTGAACTGGCCAAAGAAATAAAAAACTCCGGGAAGAAATTTGCTGAGGAAAAATGGGTGGAGAGAAATCCAAACTCAATCATACTGGGAACTGTAGAAAGTAAGGAAATTATAGATATTGTAAATAAGTGTACAAGTAAGACATCAAAAGATTGGAATGATATTGATATGTTTCTTGTAAAGAAAATAATACATGGAATTGTGAAACCGCTAACTCACTTATGTAATTTATCATTCAAAACAGGAACATTTCCAGAAAAAATGAAAGTGGCTAAAGTAATTCCGTTGTATAAAGATGGTGACAAACACCTGTTCACCAACTATAGACCTGTATCCTTGCTTTCTCAGTTCTCAAAAATAATCGAAAAACTTTTTGTTACAAGACTGGATAATTTCATTGAAAAAAACAATATATTAATGGACAGTCAGTATGGGTTTAGGTCGGGCAGATCAACTTCCATGGCATTAATTGAGTTGGTAGAGGAAATAACAAACTGTATAGAGGATAAGAAATATGCTATGGGAATATTTGTTGACCTAAAAAAAGCATTTGACACAATTGATCATGAGATACTACTAAAAAAACTGGAGCGGCATGGCATAAGAGGGGTTGCATCTGATTGGATTAAGAGCTACATTAAAAACAGGCGTCAATTTGTGCAGATGGGTCAGCATAAGTCTAAGAGTCTTAATATTACCTGTGGTGTCCCACAAGGGTCAGTCTTAGGCCCAAAACTTTTTATTTTGTATATCAATGATATTTGTAAAGTTTCAAATGTACTTAAGTTTGTTGTATTTGCGGATGACACAAATATTTTTTGTTCTGGAGAAGACTTGCCGCAGCTCGTGGAAGTGGTCACGAAAGAATTGGTTAAATTAAAATGTTGGTTTGATACAAATAAGTTATCATTGAATTTGAAGAAAACTAAATTTATGTTATTTGGAAATCGTAAAATGAATGAAGATGTTCAAATAGAAATGAATAATGTTGTATTAGAAAGAGTTTATGAAAACAAATTTTTGGGTGTCTTAATAGACCACAAGTTATGCTGGAAGGCCCACATTAGGTATCTGTGTTCTAAGATGGCAAGGAGTATTGGAGTGCTGAATAAATGTAGACACATCTTGAACCAAACAACACTACACAATCTGTACTGTGCACTCATATTACCATATCTGATCTATTGTGTTGAAATCTGGGGTAATACTTACAAGAGCACCTTACAAAGGATATGCACATTGCAAAAAAGAGCAGTAAGGATAATAAATCATGCTGGGTATCTCGATCACACCAATCCTCTATTTCTTAAATTACAGACTTTGAAATTTATGGACTTAGTGAAAATTAGAACAGCAATAATAATGTTCAAAGCAAGAAATAATTCACTGCCTGAAAACATTCAAAAAATGTTTCAAGCTAATGAAGGACAATATAGTCTGAGAGGAAAATTACATTTTAAACAACCATGTGTACGCACTACTCTTAAAACCATGTGCATATCAGTTTGTGGGGTAACTTTGTGGAATGGTCTTGATGATAAAATCAAACATAGTACTAACTCTATACAGTTTAAAAACACATACAAGAAAGCAATTCTTGACAAGTATAATAATGGGGACCTCTAAGGAAAGTAATTCACATTACATATGTATTTCTTTGATTATTATTTTGTTTTATTGTGAATGGAGTATATATGATACAAATATAACTGCCAGCATTCAAGGCTGTTTGTGGATCATTGTAGAGGTGACTGGGAGATGGACTCTGGAATTTAGGATATTGAGGAGACCGGTTCAATTATGATTATAATTACTGATATCGCTTATTGGTTGTTTGTGTTGTATTTATTTATTTTTTGTTATTTTGTTTTGTTTTCCTTACTTTCTTTTCTTTTTTTCTTTTTCTTTTCTTTTAATTTTATTTAATTTTTATAGTTTATATATGATATTGTGAGGAAGGGACAGGACTAAATAAGCGTTCTGCTTCCTCCTGTTCCCTCTCGAACACATTGTTTTGCTGTGTGTTTTATTTTTGAATGAGACTGTTAAATTGTTTTGCTTTTATTTTTTTTATTCTGATGCTTTTAATTTGATTGGGTTTTGTTGTGTTCGAGACAAAGCCAATAAATAAAAAAAAATAAATAAATAAAATAAAATATTTCAGTTACATGTTGGAAAAGGAGTGGGAGGAAGTATAAACTTATTTAATCCCACCCCCTTTAACAACTAAACATAAATGATATGCCTGTATTTACGCTTTATACTCTACACTAATTTGTGTAAATAAATAAATATATATCATTTTTACAAAAATAACCTGTTTAATACCAAATGTAAGCTCTATCATAAATATAATATAACTATTAGGGCTGCACGATTCTGGACAAAATGAGAATCACGATTTTTTTGCTTAGAATTGAGATCACGATTCTCTCACGATTTTTTTCCAATATAAAATTTATTGCACTTATTACTTTAACTTTGAAACAGTTGAACAAAAATATAATAACAATAAACATCTCTTGTCTTCTTTACACAAACCTTTGAATAATTTAAACAATAATAACAATTTTGAACAATATTTGTTCCTCCCTGAGTTGAACACCCTTTCAGAAAGGGGACTTGTAACAGATCCTGTAGTTCTGATCGAGGGGAGACCACTTAATATATGTTAAAACAAGAAAAAACGTGTTTTTCATAATAGGTCCCCTCGTTTGTTGCATCTTCTTCTTCGTCTTTTTCCGTAATGGCGGTTGCTGGCAGCTTTTAGGCGCATTAGCGCCACCTAGGGACTGACTCAGACATTGATTTTCTTTTTTTTTTCTTTTTTTTTTAACTCAGTCAGACGTATTCGTCGTATGTCTGCGTGCACCGAACCGTGACGGCCGTACCGTGATGGAACGGGACGAATACAAATACCGTTACACCCCTAAATATATATATATATATATATATATATATATATATATATTAGGGGTGTAACGGTATATATATGTATATGTATATATGTATATGTATATGTATATGTATATGTGTGTATATATATATATATATATTAGGGGTGTAACGGTCGATTGATGACTGATTTAATGAGCCATTCGCAGTTTCACTGTACCGGCCGTGTGTACTTAGACTTGCATGGCTTAATCTTTGAGACAAGCATATGCTACATGTACCGTTACACCCCTAAATATATATATATATATATATATATATATATATATTAGGGGTGTAACGGTACATGTATTTATATTGAACCGTTCGGTATAGCGTGTTCGGTTCGGGACGGAGGCGTACCGAACGAGTTTCGGTACATATTAAGTAGAGGACCGCACGTTGTGGAGCAGAGCGCTGCTGCAGTTGCGCTCACACCGAGAAAGTATTAAGATTAAAGAAAAAAGCACTAACTAATGAAGAACTAAAGAGCTAAGCACATAATTGTGACAAGTCCAGTGTTTCCCCTACCATCGAGACCCCCCGCCAGGCCTAAAAAAAAAAAACAATGATCATTTACGTTCATGAGCGGCTCTGCAGCTGTTCTGCAACGGGAGTCAACCTGCTTCGTTGCCTAGAAAAGCCTGAATTATGGTTCGGCGTTAAATCGACGCGTACCCTACGCCGTAGGCTACGGCGTAGGGTACGCGGTGACGTGCACCGTACGGCCGCTCGCCGCGTACCCTACGCCGTAGGATCTGCGTTGGTTTAACGCGGAACCATAAATCAGCCTTAACGATGCGAGTAATGCTGCTGAGAGCGCGGGCATATTATTATACATTATGGGATGTATAGAGTTTGTAGCCAGCCAACTATGGCGCCGGCCAAAAAAATAAAAAATATATAGAGAAATGTTTCTGCAGGTACGTTTGTTTGTTTTTGCATGTGACGCTCCAGGGAAGCATGAAGGAAAAAACCGCCCGGCGACACACAATGCGTCCGCGGGGTCCTAGCGCCGGCACACGTAGAGCCAATGTTATTTTGTGTGTGTGTAATAAACAACTAGCACGTTTATATTTTATAAATGAACCGAACCGTGACCTCCAAACCGAGGTACGTACCGAACCAAGATTTTTGTGTACCGTTACACCCCTAAAATATATATATATATATATATATATATATATATATATATATATATATATATATATATATATATATATATATATATACCTACCCGTGCCCCAGAACCGGCCTCGAGTTCCAGTACACACAGGTCCGACGGGAGGATTATGATCGTATAGTGTGAGCAGACGGAGCATCCGAGCATCGGCTCGTACAGTGTGAGAACATAAATCGTGGGCTCTGAACTTTTGAACTCCGCGATCTAGTCGTGCAGTGTGAGATGGGGCAGTCTCATACGATTTAAAATATCGCACAGTGTATGCCCGGCTTAAGGGTTGCAAGCGATGGGAGGGGTGAGGTGGCAGAGTGAGCGTGACAACACCATGTTCCTTTGCAGTTTTCACAGCCTTCAGTGAAACGTGAGATTCATGATTATCAAGAATCAGCAGAACTGGGTGATCAATAGAGCAGTTTGTGTGACGTATGAAGTGCTCCAGAAAGATGACAAAGGCTTCTTCATTCATCCATCCAGATTGTGTTGCCTGACCTATGGATCCTGCTGGTGATCCCCTGATGAAGTGGTCCTTGAAACGGACACGGGGAAAGATGAACATGGGTGGGGCTGCATTTCCAGTGGCATTTACTGCACAGGCCACAGTGACAAGCTCCCCTCTTTCAGCAGATGTTACAGAACCCACTTGCTTCTTCCCCATTTCTGTTACAATCTGCTTGGGTGTCTGCACTGTTGTAACACCAGTTTCATCCATGTTATAGATCATGTGTGGGGGGAAACTGTACCTGAAATAACATTCAAAATTAGTGCTGTTAATCAAAGAAGCTTAAAGCAGTTTGAGGTTGCAGATTTAGTCCGTTTATGTGGTAGGCCTTGTCTATCAATGATAACCTGTCCATCACTGAAGTGAGGTTATCGAAGAACTCCCCCACATTGTGCCTATTAAAGGCAGTGGCTCTTCCGAGAGAGGTTGCTTCAGGAGTGCGGCATGACAGATGGTGGCGCATCCTAAAACTCATGAACCAATCACGTCCTATAAAAGGTTAAAAGTTGATATCAGGGGTGCCGAATCCTGGTCCTTGAGAGCCCCTATCCAGCATGTTTTAGATGTTAATCAGACAAGCTTATAGTTTAACTAGAATCTGGTGTGCTGAATTGACCAGGATGGTCATCTTTTTATTTATCCTTTATTCAACCATTGCAGTTTTTTTTTTAACAATATTTTTCATTGAAGTTCAACAAGCATATCAGAACTTATGTCAAATTTACAAACTTTTTTTCCACACATATATATATATATATATATATAATATATATATATATATATATATATATATATATATATATATATATATATATATATATATACCCCCTATATATATACCCCCTAAAACAATCACACAAAACAGTTAAAAAAAAAACTAGACATCAAACTAATAAAGTGCTGTAAAATTAAAATGAAAAAGGCAGGATCGTACATTCACATCGCCAGTGTAAGTTTTGTTTTGTTATTCAGTGTTATCCATCTAGTTGGTCAAGAAAGATATAAATGAGTCCCAAACATCCCTATATTCTTTCCGTTTACCCTTGACTATATAAGTCAACCTCTCCAGACCAAGACCCGTCATCAGCTCCTTCTTCCACAGTCCAAGTGATGCTGGTTCAACGTTTTTCCAATGTAGTGCAATCACTCTCCTTGCATGGAGAAGTCCAAAATCTGTCATTTTTCATTGCTTTGTTGTGTTGATCGTGTCTTTGGGGTATATTCCAAGTATGCAGACTTTTGGCATCAAAGGAATGTTACATTTGGTCATCAATGACAAGCATTTGACGACCTTTTTCCAGAATAGCAGAATCTTAGGGCATTCCCACAAGCAGTGCATCAAAGTTCCCTTTTCAGTGACGCATTTAACACAAACATCCGGAATGTTAGGGGGAAAATGGTGAAGTTTAACAGGAGTTATGTAAACTCTCATTAACCATTTATATTGCAGCAATTTGAAACTTGTGTCTATTGAATTCTTTTGGGCCTTTTTTTTATTTTTATTTTTTTAATTTATTTATTTGCACAATGATAACAGCAATTTTAACATACAATGACAAATAATTGTGCAGGAGAGGAAAAGAAGCCCGAAGGGCTTATAAAAAATCCTCCCCCTCAATACAAAATCACCAAAACAAATCAGTCAATAGAAAACAATAGAAAGGAAAAAAGAAAAGGTAAAAGAAACAAAGAAAAACACAATAAACACCCAAACAAAAATATCCATGAAATGGCAATTTCATTTCAGTAAGAATAGCCTGTTAATTTTGCCTATATAAAAGATACCCCACTAAGCTGGTCCTAAACATTTTTAAGGATGACACTAACTTAAGAGATCTATCTAAACAGTTCCAGAGTTGAGGGCCATGGAATTTGATAAAGGATTGGTGACTGCAGGTACGACAAAGAGGTAAATGAAAGTTCTTCCACCTCTAACTGAATAAGAATGAATATCTGATGATAACAGAAAAAAAATGTGAAAAGTGCCTGGAGTGTCTTGTTTGAAATGAATGAACTTAAACATAAACAGGCATGTTTGAAACTTGTTAATAGAAAAAATTGATAATAATTTAAATTTGCTAAGTAAGGGTGCAGAAGGTGCTTGATGAGAAGAATATGAAATCATTCTCAAGAATCTTTTCTGAATTAGAAATAATTGGTTAAGGTACGAAGAATAAGAAGCGCCCCAAACAATGTTGCAATACGTCAAGTATGGATAATAATATAATATCATGAGACATGACTGATTAACTAAGAAAGAAACTCTTCTAATAATACCATAGGATTTCATATTTTTTTGCATACATACTCAATATGTTTTCCCCAGGATAATCTTTCATCCACTAGTACACCAAGACATTTTACACATGAAACTTGTTGGATTTCAATATCATTAATTTGGAGCTTTAAATCCTGCTCAGGAAAAAATGTGTTTTTGTTTCTAAAAATAATATAATTTGATTTATTTATATTCAAGGAAAGCTTGTTCGTCAGAAACCATCTTGAGGCGTATTCCAACATGGTATTGGCATTTCTAATAAACATTCAAAATTAGAATGCAACATGACAAAGTTGGTGTCATCCGCAAATAAAATGGGCAGAGAGGACTCGGACATTACAGCAAAATCATTAATAAAAATTAGAAGCAGAAGGGGCCCAAGAATTGACCCTTGAGGCTAGGAATGGGCGATATTTTACCGTTCACGATATACCGTCAAAAAAATTCCCCACGGTAAGAATTTGTCATCTCGCGGTAAAAACGATAAATTCCCGTTGATGACGTTTTTGTGAAACAAACATGGCGGAAGGCGGATCCAGAACTGGTTTGGATTTAAAAAGAGAGACGAGGAGCAAACATAATTTATTATGTGCAGAGTCTGCAAAAACAGAAGGAAATGGTTGTTACAGTTTGATATAACGTTTGACTATTACGAAAAAAAATTGCAATAGTATCTAATTTGTGGCATGTTCCAACCACAGGTTAATTTGCACATTTTATTTATATTAGAAGAGGTCATTACGGATGGGATTTTATTTTCAGTGAACTTTTATTTATTTGTCGTCCTGTTTCTTTATTTATCAGGTTGTATTTTTTTCTACTTTGTGATTTTATAATCTAAGAAAACTTGAAGGACGATGGTACTTTAGCTGTTTGCACTGTTATCCCACTGTTTAAGCCGTACAGTTTGAATAAATGTTGAATCTGTTCTTACATTTCAAACTTGTTTCATTTGAGTCATTACAGTTTTGCAGTACATGTGTAACTAATTTAATTGGTTTTTATTAATTCAATTTAATTGGTGTAGTTTAGTAACATTTAGTATTCTTTTAGAGCAGTGTTTTGGGGGCTCCAAAGACTGAATTTGGTGATAGATTTATAGTTAAAAAGGTGGAGTTGAATTGGTATTTTTTTTATCATCATTTTTATCGTTATCGGGATAAATGCCAGAAATTATCGTGATACATTTTTTAGTCCATACCGCCCTTCCCTACTTGAGGCACACCATAACGTAATTTTTCTTTCTTAGATTCATGACCATTAATACAAACATATTGTTCTCTGTTGCTTTAGAGAGATCCAAGAAAATTCCTATGGCAAACATATTTTTGTCCAGAGCAGTAGAGATTTTATCGATAAGTTGCAATAAAGCCATATATGTTGAATGTTTTTTGCGAAAACCATATTGGTGTTTGTACAATATGTTGTTATCATTGAGATGTGTAATAACTCTTGTGTAAGCTAGCCTTTCCAGGACCTTGGAGAAGCAAGGCAAAGTCGAAATTGGTCTATAATTGTTGAAAACACTGGGTTCTCCTTCTTTAAAGAGAGGTAAAACTTTTGCCACTTTAAGATCACTAGGGACTACCCCAGTCTTCAGAGACACCACAAGGACATGTGTTAATGGTTTGCTAATGATGGAAGCTACTTCCTTTAGGAGCTTAGCCTTGTTTTCATCGTGACCCGCTGCTGAATTATTCAGATTTACAATAATGTCCATCACTTCATTAATTGTGGGTGGTTCAAAATTTTGCAAGGCAGGAAAAACTCCAGTAATATTATCTGTGGGACAGTCATTAGATGGACCGAGTTTCTCAGCCAAGGTACCACCAACATTTACAAAAAATGTATTAAATTAATTTGCTATGTCAGAAGGATTTGAGAATGTGGACATGCCATCAGTAAATTGGGATGGAAATTTAGCAGGTGCCTTTCTCTTGTTTAACAATTCACTGATTATATTCCATGTATTTTTTATGTTGTTAGTAGATTCTTTAAATTTATCAGTATAATGTTTCTTCTTTGCCATACGAAGTAAATGGGTGAACTTGTTTCTATATTTTTTATATGTATCAGAATTCTGTGGAGTTTGGGTTAGAAATAAACTTTTTGTATAATATGTTTTTCTTCCTTGAGGATTTTAAGAATCCAGTAATTTTCAGGCTTGCAGGTGGAAAACACTCATTGAATGCAGTCTTAAACATATGAATAAAGGATTGATAAGCCTTGTTGGCATGCTGCTGATCATAAACATCATCCCAATTTACTTTTCCAAGCATTTCTCCAAAGCGTTTGATGTTATCTTCATTAAATTTACGAAAGCCTATTCTGACATTTGAACCCTCGTGTTTGAGACTATTACTTTTAGTGATGTGAAATACAGGAAAGTGGTCAGAAATGTCAGAACATGATATTCCTGAGTTACCTGGATAATCAACTATGTTAGTTATAATGTTATCAATAAGAGTAGCTGTTTTGCAGGTTACTCTGGTTGGCTTATCAATAAGAGGGAAAAAATAAGATGAATATAATACATTTAGAAAGTTAACAGTAGCAGAATGGCTCTCAGTATTGATCAGATTGATGTTGAAATCTCCAAGCAAATAACAAAGTTTACATTCCTTATTGATAACATCCAGTAAAGTTGTGAGTGTGTCATTGAAAGAATTAACTTCTGCATGAGGTGGACGATAAATACAACCAATTATGACATTTCTGTTACCATAAACAGGGCAGGCTATTAATTCCAAAAAGACTGATTCAAACTCAGTTTCCTTTGAGTATAATTCCAAATCTTTCCTTAATTTGAATTGATATTGATTATGAACAAAAACAGCAACTCCTCCAACTCTTTCCTTTCTATTTGAGAATACTAACGTGTCCTGAGGTATGTTGTACAGCTCAACACTTTCATCAGAGAACCAAGTTTCCGTCAAAGCAATTATTGAAAATTCATGTTTAAGAGTTGACAAGAGATGTATAAATTGATCATTATTTTTAGGAAGGCTGCGTATATTTAAGTGAATTGTAGAAAAAGCATTGAATTTACTGGTTAAGTTGTCAGTCAACATATGAAATTCATCTTCATTATAGTAGTTACATGAATTAGACTCACTATTAAATCTGCTAAAGAAATTAACATCTGGGTCATGTAAATCCATACAATCCTTAAAATTATAATCACTTGCGGTGAATGGGCTGAAAGATCCAACCATGAGAAGATCATGTTGAAATCAGCTCCAGTGCATACTTGTTGAGGTTAGACATCTCCCTGCTGTCTTGGGGTGCTGCTGCGAGGATGTATGATCAATTTGTCGTGACGGAGAAAAGCGAAAAGCGTATGTATATATAGGGCTGGGCGATTATACGATCTCGATTTGTAATCGCGATCAAATTAAGTTCGATCACGGTGATCAGCTGTGGGTATACTTTCTCGATCACGTGCAAAACATGCTGCAGCAAAGTGCACGACAACCAATCACAACCCGCTTTCCTGGCACCGCGCTGTCTGCATTAATTGATCATGCGCATGACATGCCGCGGCAGTCGGTAAGGATCCAGACGGGAGACGTACGTAGCTCTGTGTTTTACGTTTATTCACCATTCCATGCATAATTCTGGTCCGTTCCTTAAAGCAGGGCTTTCCACAAGCGCCGGCCATATAGCCGACTACTCGATTAGGTACAGCCGGCTACTTTAATGACGTTTATTTTTTTAGCCTATAAATATTATTTTTAGATTTTAATAAAATTAAATGTTTTTCTCATAGACTGACAATAATGTCAAACTGAACCGCACTCATTAAAGTTGTGATTCGCTCTGCTTGTACACTAATTACTGATCACCGGGAGAAACTCCGCGGCCCCGACATGGGTGTGTGTGTGTGTGCATGTGTATGTGTGTGTGCGCGCTCAGCGGAGTGAATGTGTCGGAACAACAAGCAGAGCTCAGCAGATGATTCTTTTGTCACCATAAAAACGGTACGTCCTTATTACTCAGGCTATCCACTACAGGATTTAATCAGTTTAATCAGTTTAATCAGTTCGTATTAAAAAGACTGAGTCCCCTAAGTGGTGAGTGAGTTTTAACTCCTTAATTACCAACCAGCGTCAGAGTCACGCACAGTACACAAACTGTGATGTTAGAGAGCCACCTTTTGGTCAATTTAAGCAACCGCATCGCCAGCTGCTTGACAGTGGCTCAACTCATATTAGTTTACTGGTTTTGTTGTTAATAATGTCATTGCAATTTTATCTATGCAATTGTGAAAAAAAAATGGCAAAATAAATGAAAAACTGTGAACAACCGCATGTTTTGGTTGGTTTACATTTTAAATGATCATGACATTTTTTTTTGTCTGCTAAAACTACTTGAAACTTTAAGCTGCTTAAAACTACCTGTTTGTTGTGCCATTTTCTATATGGCCCTTGTTAAAACATGCTATTTGCTTTATTTGTTAATAGAAAAAAAAACTAATCTCTGGTTTCTTTCTATTTTATTCCAGAAGGGAGGGGGGATCTTCTGATTTTAAAAATCGTGATTAAAAATCGAGATCGTTCAATATGGGAAAATGTGTATGTGTATATATATATATATATATATATGTATATACACACATACATATAAATAAATAAATAAATAAATATATATATATATATATATATATATATATATATATATATATATATATATATATATATATATATATATATATATATATATATATATATATATATACACACACACACACAACATTTATCTTCCTAAATGATTTATTTCAGCCAGCGGTAACTCTCCACAGAGCTGCAGGTTTCTCCCCGGGAAGACCCAGCGATCACGTCTGTCTCCCCGGGCGTGATCTGCTCCCCGGGGCCGGCGGCTCTTCTGATCCCCGAAACATCGGATCAAATTTCTTAACAGGCCTTATTTGGATAAACTGAGCCCAGGTTGGGGATCTGAATTCTGATACAGCCTGTGTGTCCTCTTCTAATATAATACATCCATGGTCCTCTTATCCTTTGCCGTTTCTTTACTTCCGTCACTTCCGTTTCTCTTCTCGTGCACTGATTCACTACCTGAACACCCAATCGCAGAATGAGCTGTTTGACCGACGGCCGACGCCGATTCAAAATGTCAAATCGGCTGAAAAGGTCCCGACGGGCGCCCTGTGGAGACGTGCGGGACACACCGGGGAAACTAGCCCGACCGACGCGCACCGACACTCACCGACGGCCCGACGGCCGATTTCGGCTTGGTGTGTCATCGCCTTTAGAGTTCGTTGGCGTTGTCTGTAAATAAACCTCAGAATAATCAGACTAAGGAAATCTGCAATGGACCTTTGCACTTAGACACAGAATGATACAGGTAATGAAAACACAGAACAGTACAAGGATAGTGTGATGCCCCTATATAGATTACTCCTAATATGGAGCATGTCATGCAAGCTAACATTCCAGGTAGTCCTGAAACTTGAGAACCTGCTCATTGAGGGTTGATTGCCTGCTTGTGCTCATTGGATGACACCTGGGCCCGGTGTCTCCACCCCTGAGTATATAAGCAGCCTGCACCTCAGTCTGAGAAGATCTCTAGGAGAGAACACCTTCCCTCAGCTCTCCATGTCTTTGTTTGTGTTCTAGTTCTTCTGTATTCTTTCCATCCACACACCCTGCACTACACTATGTTTCACTCATCCATCACTCGCACACACTACTGACTTACTGACTCCACACTCCATAGGATCCTTATGGCTTTTTCTGTTTGTTATGGTACCTCAGATGTTTGTTTTTTCGGTTAACTTAATAAATATTATTTGTTTTACTTCCGTCTCCTGTCCCCTATTTTGCCATGACTTAGAGCCGGTCATGACAAATGGGGGCTCGTCCAAGATGTGAGTATTGTTAAAGCTAAGTTGAGTTAAAGTTAATTGTTTGGCACACGTGGCTTGTGAATAGCCAATTTGAAAGTAATTGGGGTGTTTCCCCTGTGACCTCTAGTTAGGCCAATCAGATGCATGGGTTTGGTGGGCCTGGCTCTGGATTCCCTTTTTTGGGTTAATGCGGTTCAAGCTCCAAAACTTTTCAAGACGTGCGTGTTTTTGATTTGTTTGGCTTCCTTTTGTTTTCCGTACCTATTTTTGTTTGAACATGGAGTTGGATGCATGTGGAGGGTAGGTTCTCTTTGACATATTTGTTTAAGTGATTTATTGGATTTGTTAAGCCTTTGTCCCCAGCAGGCTTAAGTTTTGCAGTGTTTCCCCAAGTGGTTTCATTGCATTTTTTGTTTTTCATGTGTATAGTGTGTTCCACAAAAGCTGGGCACGTGGATACCACCGGGATACCTGGCTGGCAAGGAGACTCGGGAGGGCCACAAGAAGAGAGGGTTGAGTTAGATAAGTTTGTTGTAGGCAGTTAGGGGGGACACTCCCAAATGAATAGATCACTTTACTTTTGTGTCACTTTGGGCTTTATTCCCATTTGCATCCAAACGAGTAAAAAATGGCTCAAGTCGAAGATTTTATTGAGAATCCATCAGTGCATTTTTTAGATTGTTGTTCAAAGGACCAACTTTTCGAGATTGCAGAACATTACAAAATAGATGTTGGGGATAAGAGACGGAGAACTGAGACTATAAAATCAATACTGATTGCGAATTTGGAAGACATTGAGGTATTATCTGGTAAAGAAGATGAAGAGCAGCTGCCGTTGCCAATCCAAAAACCAAATCTTTCATTTGAACAGCAAAAAGAATTGATGTTAATTCAGTTAGAAATGGATAGGAACAAGCATCAAATTGAACTGGCAAAGATCAACTTGCAGAGGGAGAAGTTAGAGCTGGTAAAAGAAGGTAAGATTGACCAGAGACTTTTGGAAGGTGAAGGAGATGTGGCTTCAGGTAAGAAGAGTTTTGATTTGGTAGGCAGTTTGAGATTAATGCCCAAATGAGAAAGACCCTGAAACCTTTTTCTCATTGTTTGAACTCCGAATTCTGATACAGCCTGTGTGTCCTCTTCTAATATAATACATCCATGGTCCTCTTATCCTTTGCCGTTTCTTTACTTTCGTCACTTCCGTTTCTCTTCTCATGCACTGATTCACTACCTGAACAGCCAATCACAGAGTGAGCTGTTTGACCGATGGCCGACGCCGATTCAAAATGTCGAATCGGCTGAAAAGGTCCCGACGGGCGCCCTGTGGCGACGTGCGGGACACACCGGGGAAACTAGCCCGACCGACGCGCACCGACACTCACCGACGGCCCGACGGCCGATTTCGGCTTGGTGTGTCAACGCCTTTAGAGTTCGTTGGCGTTGTCGGTAAATAAACCTCAGAATAATCAGACTAAGGAAATCTGCAATGGACCTTTGCACTTAGACACAGAATGATACAGGTAATGAAAACACAGAACAGTACAAGGATAGTGTGATGTCCCTATACAGATTACTCCTAATATGGAGCATGTCTTGAAAGTCCTGAAACTTGAGAACCTGCTCATTGAGGGTTGATTGCCTGCTTGTGCTCATTGGATGACACCTGGGCCCGGTGTCTCCACCCCTGAGTATATAAGCAGCCTGCACCTCAGTCTGAGAAGATCTCTAGGAGAGAACACCTTCCCTCAGCTCTCCATGTCTTTGTTTGTGTTCTAGTTCTTCTGTATTCTTTCCATCCACACACCCTGCACTACACTATGTTTCACTCAGCCATCACTCGCACACACTACTGACTTACTGACTCCACACTCCATAGGATCCTTATGGCTTTTTCTGTTTGTTATGGTACCTCAGTTGTTTGTTTTTCGGTTAGCTTAATAAATATTATTTGTTTTACTTCCGTCTCCTGTCCCCTATTTTGCCATGACTTAGAGCCGGTCATGACAATAGTGATGAACGGAATCATAATTTCAGTCATTATGTCAGTCCAGGGGTCTGAGGTCAGCCAGGACCAAAATTGGTACCTGCTCAGCTTCTGTCTTCTGACACGACTTTGACCAACTGACGTAATTTCGCTATAGCTGTGGTAATATTCAGCAGCACATTCATCAGGGATTAACATACAACCTGAATTACAACAACAATGTAAGTAAAGAGTTTGAGGAACAATTTCTAGCATGTCAGCATGACTCATTAGGTGAAAAGTTTCTTTCATCTCTCGGACTCCTCTCCAGTCTGTTGTAGCCAGTCAGTTTGGGCTAGTCATCTTCAGGCCCATGGCTGGTGAGTAGGCATCAGGTGAGTTCTTCAGCGGACAAGGGTTTTGAAACCGTCCGACTTCCAGCCTACTCAGGGCTGGAACATTTCCCACTAGCTTTCACTGCAACTGGTGAACCCCACGTAGATCGTTCAGCAGCCTTTACTACTGTCGTGTCCTGATCTGGACAGCAAAAGGGCCATCCTGACGGGGTGATGACTTTCACCACTCGAATCAGGATCTGGTCACCCAGTTTCAGAGAGGGAGAGGGAAAAAAAGCAGCTCACAAGAACTTTGAACCTTTTCCCAGCAAACAATTTGCTCATCCACATCGAGAGTGATCTCATGTACATTTCGACTAATGGCCGGCATTCAGGCCATGGTTTTTCTGAGCCTTAACTTAACAGGCCATTAGTTCACTCCAATTATTTCCCACTCCTGGACAGGTTAATGAAATCCATATGGATAACTTCACATGGACAGGTCCCTTGGGAACACTGACCTCTTTTAGGTCTCATATTGCCTTGCATGTTGTATCTGCAACATGTCGGACAGCTCATACAAAAAATTCTTAATGGGTATTTAGTTTAGTCCTGGTGATGTACCATACCCTGTCTCCCTCCTGATGAGCCATGGAAACTCCCCATGGCTCAACTTAGCCAGCAGGGGGAACAAATTCCTTGGGAGCACTGTTTGCTTCGCACCACACAGAGGCCTTCTGAAGTTACAGTAGCACTTTCATTTAGCTAAATGTCTTTCTCTGTTTTGCATGTCAACAGGGGTAGGGGTCTTGTTGTCAACATCCTCTTCTTCTTGACCTTTCCCTGGAAGGGTCAGGGCTGTCAGAGTCCTGACTTCTCCCCAAATAGGTGGTCCTCCCACTTCTTGACCTTTGCATCCTTGCAGGTCGGAGGTTTGACTGAATGATCCTCTAGGGTCAGTTATCTATGTCCCTCAGATCCCCCCCTCCCCCGTCGTCGTCGTCACCTTAGATTAGAAGGGGGCAAAACCTGTTAAATTCTGTCTCCTACTTTGGTCAAAGACCACAGAATTTTCTTTTCTCAACCCAAGTTATGGTTTTATTAAAGTAACAACACAAGAAACTGTCCGTGCAGCAACTCTCCTGCAACGTAAAACAGTAGTAGTAGCAGTTCCTAGTGAACCTATATACTGTGTGTATATATATATATATATATATATATATATATATATATATATATATATATATATATATATAAACAATAATTTATTGTCACAAAACACCGGACTGAAAGGAGCATTCCATCAAATAATGCCTTATCAACTGCTGTTGAGCTCCATTGTAGCAAGCTCAAAAGGAATGCCAGAAAATTGTCTCCAGATGAATCATATAGTCTTCAGGAGATTCTTAATCTTTTGTTTGCATGCTACAATGCAAGTGCATGCTCCTCAACGGAGACACAATAATGTGATTATTTAATTTTAACTCCAAATCTACCAAGCCAATTGCAAACTGGCCGGTATCCTGAAATGGATCTGCAAGACCATCCGCAGCTTTCACCATTTCACCTATTTATTTATTTATTTATTTATTTATTTTTAGCCTTCTTTTTCCATCTTCCTGTTTACTCCTCTTTCTCATTCAAAGTCATCAGAATCTACTTATAAAAGTCTTTAAAAAATGTGGGATAAATTCCGATGTGTAAACTACACATAGACAAAACCCACTGAACATTAAACACAAACGTCAGATCATCTATATGTGGGTTTTGGACAAAACCCAACCTGATGAAGCTGTCAATCATCAGTACGTAATTTTACAACAGACAAAATAAAGAAAAAGGATCGAAATGTTTCATGCTTGTATAAAAGTCAAATCCAACCATACACATCTATACTCACAATGGCAAGAATCACATTTCCATACGATCAAAACATACAAAGACCTGGTCAAATACAGCACTGCAAAAGCAGTCTGCAACCATTTGAATGGTGAATTAACCCAATTTGAAAATTCTACGATTCTATGCCTCCATTCAGGGCTTAGAATGATAGAAATGGAATAATGTGGTCTTTTTCTATGTTTTCAAGAGGGGAGCTTCTCACTTCACCTCTGAAACTCCCATTTCCCAGCAGACAAAAAGTCTCCCTGCAGACACAGACCCTGCAGCCCCTCGTAAAACGCTGCACCCAATCTGGAGCACGCTTTCACACACACATACTGCTGTAGCCGTTTACACACACACACACACACACACACACACACACACACACACACACACCCTGCTGCAGCCGTTTACACACACAGACACACACACTGCTGTTTCACACACACACACACAGAGCTGCAGCTGTCACACACAGACCATGACCTTTGGCCTTGCGGCAGCGTCTGCACCATGACTCCTGGCCCTGCAACTCAGCAGCAGCTCCTTTCTCTGCCCCTTCACGTATATTTCTTTTCCTTTTTCTGGAACCTTGTCCCATTTTCTAATCATTTAATCAGTTTTCCTTAAATTAGTCAATTTTCTAATCATTTAAGTTTCGTATATTATTTTGCAAGATTTTGTCACCATCTTTCTTCATCTAAAGTTTTAGGGACGTCTCCCATACCAGCTAAGCATCTTTAGAAATTATTTAGGCATAAGTTTCAGTTTAACCACGCGTCTGCTATTTTAGCCAGTTATTTTTGCTTTCTCAAGTTTCTCTTTTTTGACAGTTTGGTTTTAGCCTGTGTTAGGTTCCTAAATCATCAACATAAATTAATAACTTAGAAAAAGACACCAGAGACTGTGGAATGATTTTTCAGGCGCTCCTGCAGGAGGGGGAAAGCATACTGACAGAGGCAGAGCCCCCTTTCAGCAAATGCTTCCCAAAGACCCTCCCCTTGCAGGAAGCTATTTATTGTAAAACTGACAGGAAACTTGACCATATTTGGTAAACAGACTGTCAGTGTATAGATGAACAATGGACAAAACAGATGGTCACACATCGAGGTTTAAGAAGCCACACATGTGAAACCTAAGCTTTAAAAAACACAAAAGGTCAAAAGAGGTCAAAATGCCTCCCGGAACTAAAACAGAAACTGTTGGAGGTTTTTGACCAGATGGTTCTAAAGATACTTGGCCATTTACAAACCGGAAGTCACCAGGCCAACCTTCATGGGGGTCTCGTGTCATCAGATGGTCCCTTAGCTAACCTTTAAAAACAATGAGGCAGCTGTCAGTCGACCCCCCCTGAGAGCATGTCAAAGAATGTCACGATAAACAGGCAGTTTTCTGATTCTGATTTTGATTCTTCACAGTTTCATAATGACAATCTTAATTCAAAACTTTGATTATTCTCACACCTGATCTTTCAGTGAACAATTTAAATTTTGAATTTTGAATTTTAAATTGTGGAAACCCCCAAGATTGAACATAGACAGTTTCCCGTCATAAACATTAGACAAGAACATTAGACAACACAAACATTAAACCCACTAAAAACCACTCCTAAGAAACCTCTCCTTATCCTGTACTTTTAAAGTCGTCCCCGACCTTAAAACCGGTCTCAGACCGAGTGGGATGTTGGCCTCTCACTAGCCCCAGGTAATAGTGTCTTTTAAAAGTCCCCAACTTAAAAAATGGTCCCAGACCTCGGCCAACACCTTTTTTCACTAACCCCAGGTTAGTATACACAAAATTTCACTCATATTTTACACAAAAATACATCAATACCCTAAGTATTTGTAAGAAGAGGTCTCTCACCAGTCTCTCAGTGCGTTTCCTGGCTCGGGGACCTGTCACTGGACTTCTGGACCAGCGCAGGATCAACTTGGCCCCGTTAGTATACACAAAATTTCACTCATATTTTACACAAAAATACATCAATACCCTAAGTATTTGTAAGAAGAGGTCTCTCACCAGTCTCTCAGTGCGTTTCCTGGCTCGGGGACCTGTCACTGGACTTCTGGACCAGCGCAGGATCAACTTGGCCCCGTTCCTGAAATCGTTCCTGAACGGCTGTCGACAGTTTTAGAAGGCCTGTTGGATCCTACGCTGCTCCAACGTCACAGCTTGAGGCGTCGGGTTTCGGCACCAAATGTTGGATCCCTAAATCAACATAACATAAATTCATAACCAGGAAAGACACAGAGACTGTTAGAATGATTTTTAAGGCCTTCTGCAGAAGGGAAGCAAAGTCAGAGCTTGCAGAGCAACATGGCTCTCTTAAGGCCGAAATATGGTTCTGCGTCAAAACTGCGGCGTGCCTACGGCGTGTAGTTTTTCGTCCACGCAGACCACATGCCGTCACCTGCGCCGGCACCTCCCGAAAATTGTAACTACGCGTCGAGCGACGCAGACCACACGCAGACGGAGAGGGCTGTGATTGGTTCACTCGGAAGCAACGCATTTCCGGTTTCCGGTTTGAAGCAGTCGTGAACTTTCAGGGCTCTTTTCTTTGTTTATGTGTAATTTTTTTTATTTTGGTTTTTTGCACAATAGTTGTCTTTATCTCTTTGCTTCACTATGACTGGAAAAAGTCGGATAAACCATTCAGGAAAAGATCGCTAACTAGCGGTCGCGGGGGGTACTGCACCGCGACCAAATGGAGAGACGGAGAAGTCCAAGGGTTCAATACGGCGTCACGGCTGCGGCGTGTGCTCTGCGTTGGTGTGACGCAGAAGCTTAATTCAGCCTTTATGGATGCTCTCGACGAATGCTTGCTGGCTCCTCCTTTGCATCAGCTTTTATTGAGAAACTGTGACAGGAAAATGACCATATTCGGACTGTCAGTGAAGAGACAGACAATGGACAATTGGAAGAAAACAGGAAACGTATGGAGGTAACAGACATCGAGGTTTAAAAAGTCACACATGTGACATGTGACATGTCAGTTAAAGAGGTCAAAGTGAAACAGACATCTTTAGCTTAAAGTCTTTAAAAGCAACGGGTCACAAAGGTCAAATGCCTTCCTGACTAAAAACAGGAAACTTCATGGGGGTCCAGGCTAACAATGAGACAGTTGTGGGACAGTCGATCCCTCTGACAGAACTCAGGAAGGGCTGCCCTGTCATCTGTTAACATGTGACAGGCATGTGGAAAACAGGCAGTTTTCTAAGCTGACCTAATAAACCTGATTCTGATAGTTTCATAAGGATGAAACAAGTTCAAAAGGTTGATTAACCTGACAGTGATGCTAAGCTTTAACCAATTACCCTTTTGATTTGACGTACTGAGATGTTTCATCAGAAGGTTTCTGGCTGTCAATAACAGCACTGTAGACTTTTAGCTTTTGAGAGTCAGCCAACAAGATGATTTAATTCTTCTTCTCTGTCCTTACAGAAACATAAAGGCAAAGAGAGACCCACAAGTTATCGTTGTGATCACTGCAAGAAAGTCCTCACCACTTCATCAGGTCTGAGAAAACATAAGATGATTCACACTGGAGATAAACCGTTCAGTTGTGATCAGTGTGGAGCAGCTTTTACCAGAAAATATCATCTAAAGATACACCAACGTATTCACACTGGAGAAAACCCGTTCACTTGTGATCAGTGTGGAGCAGCTTTTACTGAGTCAGGAAAGCTAAAGATTCACCAACGTATTCACACTGGAGAAAACCCGTTCACTTGTGATCAGTGTGGAGCAGCTTTTACTGAGTCAGGAAAGCTAAAGATTCACCAACGTGTTCACAATGGAGATAAACCGTTCACTTGTGATCAGTGTGGAGCATCTTTTACCCAACAAAGTCATCTAAGCACTCACCAACGTATTCACACTGGAGATAAACCATTCACTTGTGATCAGTGTGGAGCAGCTTTTACACAACAAAGTCAGCTAAGCACTCACCAACGTATTCACACTGGAGATAAACCATTCAATTGTGATCAGTGTGGAGCAGCTTTTACCAGAAAAGATCATCTAAAGATTCACCAACGTATTCACACTGGAGATAAACCGTTCACTTGTAATCAGTGTGGAGCAGCTTTTACCACATCAGGTAGTCTAATGATTCACCAACGTATTCACACTGGAGATAAACCGTTCAGATGTGAACAGTGTGGAGTAGCTTTTACTGAGTCAGGAAAGCTAAAGATTCACCAACGTATTCACACTGGAGATAAACCATTCAGATGTGATCAGTGTGGAGCATCTTTTACCCAACAAGGCAATCTAAGCAGACACCAACGTACTCACACTGGAGATAAACCATTCAGATGTAATCAGTGTGGAGCATCTTTTACCCAACAAATGCATCTAAGGAGACACCAACGTACTCACACTGGAGATAAACCGTTCAGATGTGAACAGTGTGGAGCAGCTTTTACTGAGTCAGGAAAGCTAAAGATTCACCAACGTATTCACACTGGAGATAAACCATTCAGATGTGAACAGTGTGAAGCAGCTTTTACCACATCAAGTGATCTAAGGACTCACCAACGTATTCACACTGGAGATAAACCGTTCAGATGTGATCTGTGTGGAGCAGCTTTTACCCAACGAGGTAGTCTAATGATTCACCAACGTATTCACACTGGAGATAAACCGTTTAGGTGTGATCAGTGTGGAGCAGCTTTTACCACATCAGGTAGTCTAATGATTCACCAACGTATTCACACTGGAGATAAACCGTTTAGGTGTGATCAGTGTGGAGCAGCTTTTACCCAACGAAGTCATCTAAAGAGACACCAACGTACTCACACGAGTGATAAACTCTAAAGATGTGATCAGTGTGAAGTGTGGAATTGCAAAAAACACCTCTGCACAGCAAAAAAAAAAAGCGAAATAATCAGACAACGTCATACCTAAAACTTGAAAGACTAACATATGATGCCCCCTGGACACCTCCTGGGAAGATGTTCCTGGCATGTCCCACTAGGAGAAGAGCCAGGACACACCAGAGGGAATGTCTTTTGGCTGACCTGGGAACGTCTCTGGATCCCTCCAGAAGAGCTGGAGGAAATGTGTGGGGTGAGGGAAGTCTGGACATCTCTGCTCAGACTGCTGCCCCCGCTAACCAGTCCCACATCAAGTGGATGAAGATGGATGGATGGACAAAATCCATATATCTGCAAAAAGCACAAATTTATTGTAACACCATACTGAGATACAGAATGTAATCTAACTATAGCATTAACTATTCCACAAATACTGCATTAGCACATCTCTAACATCTCTTCCTCCTCTCCACCCCGAGCCACTGCCACCACTGGCTGAAGTGGTGCTGCTGCAGGAACATCCTATGATGTTTCATACGTCTTTCCATGACTTTCACACAGATAATGTAGTGGACAGGAAGTCATCACCATTCATTTCACCAGTCGGACATCACAGAAGATTCATTCATCACTGAATGAATCCCATGATCATCAGTTCCCCTTTATATACCGGCCCATTTCCACATGCCAGTTGCCAGATTGTCTAGCGTTCATGTCTAGCTTTCCAGCATTCCTGATTCTGTCTGTTTCTGCCTGCCTGCCTGTGACTTTGCCTGATTCCCGGTTTTTGGATTTTTGCCTGCCCCTTTGGATTTGTCTGCCTGATCTGCCTGTCTTCCCGGTTTTTGACTCCTGCCTACCTCTGACCTGATTAAAGCCTCTTGGACTCTGATACTCCGTTTGATGTTGTTCATTTGGGTACTCTGTCTTTTGAGCCGTGACAGTACAATCTGGCCAAAAGTATGAACCCAGCCAGCATGGACCCACCAGGAAAGAACGTGGATCTGTGGGAGCTCTTTTACGGTGAGCAAGTGGCTTCCTACCACCGTATGTTGAAGGGGACAGGGACATGCCGCCAGCCCCAGCCTGTTCCTGTTCCCGAGGTGGTCCCGGACCCACCCCAGTCTCTTCCCCCTTTCTGGGGAACACGCCTGGCTCGAAATGGGCCCAGGAGTCTCCAGCTTCAGGAGAAAAGATGGCGGCGGAAGTCCCAGCCTGTTGCTGTTCCGGCGGTGGTCCTGGACGCATCGCCCCCTGTTCCTGCTCCGGCGGTGGTCCTGGACGCATCGCCCCCTGTTCCAGCGGTGGTCCCGGTCGCATCGCCCCCCTGTTCCAGCGGTGGTACTGGACGCATCGCCCCCTGTTCCTGCTCCGGCGGTGGTCCTGGACGCATCACACCCTGTTCCTGTTCCAGCGGTGGTCCTGGATGCATCGCCCCCTGTTCCTGCTCCAGCGGTGGTCCTGGACGCATCGCCCCCTGTTCCTGTTCCAGCGGTGGTCCTGGACGCATCGCCCCCTGTTCCTGTTCCAGCGGTGGTCCTGGACGCATCGCCCCCTGTTCCTGCTCCAGCGGTGGTCCTGCATGCATCGCCCCCTGTTCCCTGTTCTGCAGCCTACCTGGCAACCTCTGGTCGGGGAGGAGGGGGAGGGTACACGCCGCTCAACAGTATTTTGAAAGTGACTGCAGTACCAGTTTTGGACATTTCTTACACACGGCTCTTTTAATGGTCCACTTCCAGGTGGAAGTGACAACAGGAAGCAAGCTGGCCGTTCTGCCGTAACCACCAACCCAATTTCCATTGCAAACATTGAGGAAATGCTGGTTAAACAACATGACAGTGATTTCAGTGAGAGCTCAGAAGAAGAATCAGATGCTGAAAACAAGAAAAGGAAACTATTCAAAGAAGAGCCTGACAGAGATAAGGATAAAAAAGGTCACAGAAGAAAAAGGAAGGCTGAGAGAAGTCACAGATGTTCAACTTCAGAGTCGTCTGTTGATTCAGATGTAGAGAAATTCGTGGAAGCAAAGAAGAAAAAGATAAATAGTAAGGAGAAGGAGAAATTCACAGACAAGTCCAAGAAGAAGAGGAAAAAGAAGCACAAGAAACATGGCAGAAAAAGAAAAAGAAGGCCTAGTGTGCACTGTGCGTCTCCAAACAAAGCACAGTTTACTAGAAAGGCCTGTCACAAAGGTCTGTTTGCTAATGGAGGATATTAAATGGACTAGATCTATGACATTTACTTGAGTTCTCTTTCTTTACAGGAACATCAAAGAGAAGATTCAGTCATTACTACTGAGAATGAGTTTATTTATAGCTCCATTGAAATGTATTTCAGTAATTGTGTTTATATTTTAAACAATTAGAGGCCGGAGTGTAGGAGTTATTTCATGAGTTTATTTAGTTTGTTTCTTATTGTTCATTTATGGGTCAACACTAGGGGGCGCTAAGCAGTTCAATCATTGAACTGAGGGCAAGGTAATGCAGCCCAGGTGTGTCAGACAGGTAACGACTGCGAGGAAATGGTTTTTTACCTGAGGCAGCAGGACAGAGCAGAGAGGCAGCATGTTAGTTAGTTACTTTTAACTGCTAAATGTGTGTAATGTATTCACTATTGCAATATATGTAAATGTCTAAGATCGTGTTAGTAAGATTGATGTGTCAGGTTGTTCTCCTGTTCCTTCTATCATAAATAGAAGCAAAATAACAAGAACAGAAACTTTTTGCACGCTATATTTGTATTTGTTCTAACTTGTTGTTTAACTTGTCTTTCTTTTATATTTTTAGCCGGGGGACTGCCAATGGAAACTAGCTCTGTAGCTAAAATGGGGTGCATTTGCATTTTTAATTCTAAATGTATATGAATGTACACTGTCCCTTCCCAAATAAACTGAATTGAATTGAATTGAATTAGTTTGCTGTTGGAAAATAAATCATGTTAAACTGGATCTTGACTGGAAACTGGATTTTGTATCTGCCTGAGTCAGACAAACCCACCTGGGGCATTTGTGGCCCTTTGGAAGTTTAGATTTTTAAACTTTGAAACTTTTGAAGAAACTCCTTTTTCTATGATCTTTTTTCTCGTCTACAAATGGTCACAACACCTAATATTTGTAATGTAAACCAGGTTGATAAAAGGAACAGTAGATTAACACTGTATGTAAACCTGAGAATAAAGTGTGTAGAGATTGAATGTCCCATGACAATTATACAGTAATATAATATGGAAATAAGGTACAAACATTAATAAATAAATTAAATACATGACATTTAGGTAAAATAATAAAGCGAAGGGACAACAAAAAAAAGAAAAAAAATATTCATCTCATGGGATGTTAAACTATAGTATTATTATATTGTTATATATTATAGTATGGTGATATCATACTATGTTATAATATTATAAAAAGTATTATGTTATATTAGGATATTACTATATTATTATGCTATTATAGTATTACATATATTATCTATATATATTATCTATTATCATATATATTATCTATATGATAATTATTTGTTTATTTTTGAATTAATATTCTTAATCTATTTATCTGCTTTCATTATATTATTTACACACACACACACACACACACACATACACATACATATCATTGTAACTGATGTCTTTTGTCGCTGTTTGTACTGTATGTTAATAAAATATAATAAAAAAATAAAATATAATACAACAAAGTCCATCATACAAGGGGTAAGTAAGGATATCAGTCTTCTAAATCAGTGGGAAAATGTTTTAACACTTCATACATTTGTTGCGCTTTTTTTTCAGTTATTATTTTTAAAGATTTTAAATATAATCCAAATTAATTTCAATCACAGCCGGTATGTTAAACATGTCCGGTCCTCGATTCTTCTCTATTTCAGGTTTCATGATCTGTTTTATGTTTCATATCTTGTGTCATATCAATATTGTCTTTTATTGCAGTTTTGCACTTTGGTCCGCTGTTTTTGTTTAAAGTGCTAAAAAATAAAGTAAATCCGTAGTTTTTTTTATTCAGGGTGCTTGCGCAAGTCTTGAAAGTCTTAATAAGTATGGAATTTTGAAACACTGTTTTCCAAACCTTGAAAAGTCTTGAATTTTGTGTGAAAGTCTTAATAAAGTATGGGGAAAAAATGTATGGTAGAATTTTACAGTATGCTCAAAGGCATTGTGAAAATGTGAAATTCATGTACTTGTGATTTTCATGTTTTGAAACGTTTTCATCAGTAAAAACATAATTTACTGTGAATAATGCATTCGTTGAATACTAGGCTATAAAAAATTCTAACAAACATTTCTAATAAACACAATTGGTACAATCTCAACCAATGAAGTAGGCAGTAGGCACACAAGTATACAAGTACGTAAAGTTAAGGTCTTGGGAAAAAAAATATCAGTTTTAAAAAGGTCTGGGAAAAGTCTGGAATTTTAATTTGGAAAAAGAGCAAGCACCCTGTTATTCTTCTGCAGAAAGTTTCATGACTGTTGTTGCGATGATGAGAACAGACCGCCCTCTGGTGGTGACACTAGAAACTACCGTTTTCTTCCACTTAACCACATTATCGTCTGTAATTCATTTCAATTACAGAATTATTCATAGATTACCGACTGTAATTACATTAATTAATGACAGAAGACGGATAAAGATTGTTTTTGAACTAATTTCTCCTCGAAACAGACTCGTCGTGCCTTTTTAACCGTTTATTGTCGATTTATTTTGAAAGGAATAACAGGAAGTACTTTTGTCATTTAAACCTAACTTTACACAGACTGCAGTTTCCTTGTATAACCGCTAGAGGGCGAACTGTTGCAAACCTTTATTGAAAAAACACCATGGAACTCGGTTTATTACATAATATATACTATAAAAATAAACTATATTATACTATAACTTTATTATTCTATAACCAGAACTGTCACCTCGAGGAAAACCCTTAAAAAAGAGAAGAGACGAGCGGAGAGGAGCCGAGTAAATGGAAAAGCCCCAGAGGCCGCGTCGTTCTGGGAGAAAACCATTTCATTGTTTTAAACAGTTATTTAAACATATGCATTGATGAACATTTGTTAAACACCTCTTGCATTTGTCCCCCAAACTGACTCCTTTAACCGGGAAACTGTGGTTTTGTGTTGCTTCTCACAGCAGGGATGGGGTTTTTCTCAATTCTTTTATTTGTGTCAAAGGTTCATTCTAAAACTCTAAAACTAATATTTGTAATGTAAACCAGGTTGATAAAGGGAACAGTAGATTAACACTGTATGTAAACCTGAGAATAAAGTGTGTAGAGATTGAATGTCCCATGACAATTATACAGTAATATCATATGAAAATAAGGTACAAACATTAATAAATAAATTAAATACATGACATTTAAGTAAAATAATAAAGCGAAGGGACAACAAAAAAAAGAAAAAAAATATTCATCTCATGGGATGTTAAACTATAGTATTATTATATTGTTATATATTATAGTATGGTGATATCATACTATGTTATAATATTATAAAAAGTATTATGTTATATTAGGATATTACTTTATTATTAAGCTTTTATAGTATTACATATATTTATATTATATAGCGCTATATAACATCACTCTATATAATTATTTATTTGTTTATTTATTTATTTTCGAATTAATATTCTTAATCTATTTATCTGCTTTCATTATATTATTTACACACACACACACACACACACACACACACACACACCTAGATACATATCATTGTATCATTGTAACTGATGTCTTTTGTCGCTGTTTGTACTGTATGTTAATAAAATATAATAAAAAAATAAAATATAATTCAGCAAAGTCCATCATACAAGGGGTAAGTAAGGATATCAGTCTTCTAAATCAGTGGGGAAATGTTTTAACACTTCATACATTTTTTGTGCTTTTTTTCAGTTATTATTTTTAAAGATTTTAAATATAATCCAAATTAATTTAAATCACGGTATGTTAAATTCCATTCCAAACAGAGTAAAGGAGAATGTGCTTTTAACTCAAGACTTTAGTTTCTTAGAGTTAAATAAATGTCCCCAGGACAGGATGGACTTCCTCTAGAATTTTACTCCACTTTTTGGGACATTTTAGCACCTGATTTACTTGCTGTTTTTATGGAATTTGAGCAACTTGACCGACTTCCTGACAGTTTTAGAGTAGAGATAGTGACTCTTCTTCACAAAAATAAGGACAAAACTGACTTGAAGAATATCACACTTTTAAATCTTGACTGTAAACTTTTTAGTAAACTTTTAGCCTCACGTCTGTCTTGGTTTTTAGAAGATGTGATTCCCCCGGATCAAGCCTGTGCCATCCCGGGGAGGAAGATAACCGACAGCCTCGTACTGATCCGAGATACCATCTGTTACGTGAGAGACAGAAACATCAGGCTGGTAGTCTTAAATCTAGACTTTGAGAAAGCCTTTGGTCAGGTCTCGCACCAGTACCGACTCCAGGTACTGCAGAACAGGGGGTTCCCAGAAAGGTTTGTAGTTTGGGTGGGAATGCTGTACCGGGGTATTACCAGCACATTTGTTGTTAACTGGCATCTGATAAAAGCAGTCGACACTAACTGCGGTGTCTGTCAGGGTTGTCCGTTATCTGCCCTCCTCTATGTTACCTGTATCGAACCACAGCGCCCTCGCCACTGGCGTGACGAGGGCGCTGCCATCTTTAAATATCACAGAGCCCCGCCATCTTTAAATACCACAGAGAGAGAGAGAGAGAGAGATAGATTTATTATAGTATCCTTGGGTAAATTCTGTTCACAGTGAGTGCCTCCTCATACAATACAATCTAAAACCATACACTCAACAACACAGGATAATATAAAGTGACAACAGCTTTGGCTAAAAGAACAAAGAACAAGAAGGACGGCCCCAAGATAAGAATCAAAATAAGTTAAAACATCAGTAGATAAAAACACTAAAATATTAGCGCCGCCATCTTTAAATACCACACCCATCTTTGGCCGGCCACGTGCAGCCACGTTGTTTTGAACCGTAGATGATCGTTTGTATCACGGGTTTATTGTTTGATTTCTTTTCCATTTCACGCAGTTAAGTTTCATTTTTATTTTTGTTGTTTTTCTTGTTAGTTGATGGTTTTATGTTTTAACTAGTGCGCCATCAGGATTTATTCAATGATGTCGCCTTTCCATCTGCTTGACACCTGGATGTGAATAAATGCTGATTGATTTTAATGAGTTGTTGTTTGTGTTGTTTTATAAATATTTCTGGTCACAATGGCTGTTTGACAGAGGTAAAGCCGAACTGTAATTGCCTTCAACGGATAATCTGTGGTGATAATAGTAAGACTTACTACTCTGCAGAATAATATCTATTTCTGAGACTGATTCCTGCTGTTAAAAGTTATCATTTTTACTGGTTAACCCCAGGTGGTGCCCCTGCAAAACCAAGTCATTTTGATAATTCAATTTGATAAATAATCTACCTTATTAATTATTAATAATTGTTGAATAAGATTATTAATAATTCTTGATAACTGAACAGCGCTACCGCTGTGGCACAACAGCTCTCTTCGTCCCGTTCTGGGTCCGAACCGTAACGTGCACCCAGGTGTGTTATACATCAAAATGTGCGTCTCCATCCTGCGACGACGCGCATTACTTTTCTAAGTCAATTCTCATTCTGATTCAGATGTGTTTTAACTCAATTCAGTTCATCCATGTTGGCTTAAACATTTTAGAAATAGAAATAGAAAGCATTTATTATCATTATACCTCTACAATGAAATTAGGCAGCAGCTCCGTCAAAGTGCAAAACAAATGCAAGACTATATAGCAAGTAAACTGTACACAACAAAAATGAACAAAAAAAGAGTAAACATAAATATATATATATACACTATAAGAAAAGAGTGAATGGGAGAATAAAATAAAAATGTACATGAATGGGTGGAGGAATATTGCACTGAAGGATGGGAGAGTATTGCACATACATAGGTAAGGAATATTGGGACATTATGGACAGGAAATAGGAAATATTGCACAGTGTGAGTTCAAAAAGTTCACAGCTTTGGGGAAGAAGCTGTCCCTGAGTCTGTTGGTTCGGGATCGTAAGGACCTGAAGCGCCTCCCAGAGGGCAACAGGTCAAAAAGGTGGAAACCGGGGTGGGTGTTGTCCTTTACAATGTTCCTTGCCCTGTTGAGGCAGCGGGAGCTGTAGATGTCAGACAGGGAGGGCAGAGGGCAGCCCATGATCTTCCGTGCTGTGTTTGCCACCCTCTGCAGCCTCTTCCTGTCTGCTTCCGTGCAGCTGGAGTGCCACACTGTCACGGCGTGGGTCAGCAGGCTCTCAATGGTGGAACGGTAGAAGGCCACCAGCAGCTGTGTGTTCAAGTTCTCCTTCCTGAGCACCCTCAGGAAGTGCAGCCGCTGCTGAGCCTTCTTCACCAGTGCAGTGGTGTTGACAGACCAGGAGAGGTCTGCAGTGATGTGGACGCCCAGGAACTTGAAGGACTGCACTTGCTCCACACATTCACCGTTGATGTGCAGGGGGACGGGGGCGGCTTGATTCCGCCTGAAATCCAGGATGAGCTCCTTGGTTTTGGTGGTGTTCAGTGCCAGGTTGTTCAGTGCGCACCACTCACCAAGTTTAAGGACCTCATCTCTGTAGGCCACCTCGTTTCCCCCTGTGATCAGCCCCACCACCGTTGTGTCATCAGCAAACTTGACAATGACGTTCTCTGGGTGGGCGGGGCTGCAGTCCGATGTGTAGAGCGAGTACAGAAGTGGGCTCAGCACACAGCCCTGAGGAGAGCCAGTGCTGAGAGTGCGGGGGAGGAGAGATGAGGACCGAGCTTCACGCGCTGGGGTCGGTTCACCAAAAAGTCTTTGATCCAGGAGCAGGTGGATGGTGGGATCCCCAGGGTGGATAGCTTGGGGATTAGAATGTCCGGTATTATAGTGTTGAAGGCTGAGCTGAAGTCGACGAAGAGCATCCTGACGTAGCTCCCCTGTTTCTCCAGGTGACTCAGCGCGGAGTGGAGTGCGATGTTTATGGCGTCTTCCGTCGATCTGTTTGCCCGGTATGCAAACTGGTGTGAGTCCAGGGTGGGAGGGGAGACAGGCTTTGATGTGCTTTAAGACCAGTTTCTCAAAGCACTTGGTGATGACTGGGGTGAGTGCTACAGGGCGGAAGTCGTTGAGAGTTGCAGTGGGTGATTTTTTGGGGATCGGGATTATTGTGGCTGATTTCAGGCAGGGTGGGATGACAGCTTGGGCCAGAGACAGGTTGAAAATTGTCGTGAAGACCTGAGCGAGCTGGTTGGCACAAGCCCTGAGCACCTTCCCAGGTACTCCATCTGGACCTGCAGCTTTCCTGGGGTTCACTGCACGGAGCACCCGTCTCACGTCCTGCTCCTCAAGAGTGAGTGGGGGGGTGCTGGTGGCTGGTGGGGGCTGTAGAGGTGGTTGTGGTGATGATGATGTGGTTGATGTGGCTGCGTGCTGTGTTTGGGACTCAAAGCGGGCAAAGAAGCTGTTCAGCTCCTCTGCCAAGGCCGCATAAAAAAGGGTCTGCATCTCACCGCCATGAACTCCAGGTCCGGAGAACAGTGGCTGTCCAGTATTTTGGGTTCTTTCTTCATGTCTGATGCATATTCAAGTGTTTTGTGCAGTTTGTGGTAAAATGAGAGTGTAATCTATGTCAGTATTACAATAAGGGTGCGTCCCAATACTCCCCCTCGCCCTCGTTTTGATCCCTCCCCCTAACTTTTGCGCGTTCCCGTGAAGGTAGTGGTGTCCCAATTCCTCTTTTCACCTAGGGGGAGGGGGCATAACGAGGGCTAGGGGCTGAGAATAGCCCCTTCAAATCAAGGGATTTCAGATGCTGACTTGGCGAGCGAGGGGGTATGAAAATTTCCCCAGAATGCTTTTGCCGTAGGCTCTGCGTCGATTTGACTCGCCGACCGAAGGCAAACAGGCAGACTCGTCTCAGAGAAATAGAGAGAAATAATCCTGTGACTCGTCAGATTTGTTTTGGATGTTTCTGATATAATAGTTTTCAGAAACCACAAAGTAATCCAGCTGTTATCTGGGTAATTTACACACTTTCAGATAAAGTTGCCGAAAATCACGCCAGAATAAAGGGATTTATGGTTCCGCGTTACACCAACGCAGAGCCTACGGCGTAAGGTCTGCGTCGATTTGACGCGGACCCAAACTCCGGCAGACAGAAATCTCTAAATTTCGGAGCAAATTTCTTAACAGGCGTAGCTACAACTGTTAGATTTCATCTATTAAACCAACATCTTCCTAAATGATTTATTTCAGCCAGCGTAATTCTCAACAGAGCTGCAGGTTTCTCTCCCGGGACGACGCAGCAGCTTGACCCGGCAGACACGTCTCTTCTCGGGCTGTGAGCTGAGGCTGCTCCCCGGGGGCGGCGGCTATTCTCATCTCCGAAAACATCGGGTCAAATTTCTTAACAGGCGTTATTTGGATAAACTGAGCCCCGGTTGCGGATCTTAAGGTTACCTTTATACCTGAAAAAATAATAAAACTTAATAAAGTGCCATATTAACAGCGCTACAGCTGAAATTAAAACAGCTTTTGGCTCTCAGCTTCCTGATCAGGTTAGGGATGAAAACGAGGGGGAGTAGGAGAATTGGGACAGGCACCTGGGCCAAGTGCCCTAGATCTCAAGTGCCCTAAAATCTCCCCCTTCTTTTTTAGGGGTTAGGGAAGAAAAGAAGGGCGAGTGGAGAAAAGAAGGGCGAGTGAAGGAGAATTGGGATTGGGCCTTAATAAAAGAAAGAGAATGTGAAATGATCTCTCTTATGAAATAAAAGTCAGATTTGTGCTGATGGTAAACAAGAGAGTAAAAAGTTCCTTGTGATGGTCGGTGCTGCTCCTGGTACAGAGATTAATCACAGACAAACACTTATTAACCACAGTAAACTGAACAAGAGAAAAGATCCAAGTTTTACTGAAGATTTTTGACTTTCTTTTAAGTGTTAACAATCATACTAATATCCAGAAAAACATTTACAGGAACAAACTCTGAGGAACATTCATTGACCAAGTAAAGTTTATTTGTGTTTCATGAACAAACGCTGTTATTTCAACAAATCTCTTCACTCTCTCTCTTCATCAGTGACGCGGAAAGAAACTTTAAAAACCTGACGAAGCTGAAAACACGACAACAACAAAAGGAAAATGGAAACATGTAATTAAAAAGAAAACACCGGGGGAGTCATGTGACTCGGGGGAGGAGACGGCTGCTTTGCTGAGCAGCTCCGCCGCGGCAGCGCAGACATTTAGCCATCACTACATTAGTAGTAGAGACCTCCAAACTAGAATTAATCCAGACTTTAGACAAAGTGCTTGTTGAACAAAACTCAAGTTCAAATTAAAGGCTACATTTTGATGTACTGTTTTTTTTAAGAATAATAAAATAACAATAAAGACTTTTTGACTGAACATGAAATAAATGAATAAATGAGAAGTTTGTGAAACTCTGGAATTCAGAAACTATGTACATCTTCATCTTCATCATCATCATCACGGTCCAGTCAGAGTCTGTCCACACAAACTGGTTCTGCTTCAACTCTGAGGAAGAATCAGGACACGACTCATCCGTCCTGGACACTCTCAACATCTCCAGATGTAGAGGGAAGAAGAAAGAAGAGAGGAGATGAAAGAGTGTTTGCAGAGATCCCTCCATCTCCTGTAGAGGAAGAAGAAAGAAGAGAGCAGATAAAGGAGTGTTTGCAGAGATCCCTCCATCAGCTGTAGAGGATGAAGAGAGCAGATAAAGGAGTGTTTGCAGAGATCCCTCCATCTCCTGTAGAGGAAGAAGAGAGCAGATAAAGGAGTGTTTGCAGAGATCCCTCCATCAGCTGTAGAGGAAGAAGAAAGAAGAGAGCAGATAAAGGAGTGTTTGCAGAGATCCCTCCATCAGCTGTAGAGGGAAGAAGAGAGCAGATAAAGGAGTGTTAGCAGAGATCCCTCCATCAGCTGTAGAGGAAGAAGAAAGAAGAGAGCAGATTAAGGAGTGTTTGCAGAGATCCCTCCATCAGCTGTAGAGGAAGAAGAAAGAAGAGAGCAGATAAAGGAGTGTTAGCAGAGATCCCTCCATCAGCTGTAGATGGAAGAAGAAAGAAGAGAGCAGATAAAGGAGTGTTTGCAGAGATCTCTCCATCAGCTGTAGAGGAAGAAGAAAGAAGAGAGCAGATCAAGGAGTGTTTGCAGAGACCCCTCCATCAGCTGTAGAGGAAGAAGAAAGAAGAGAGCAGATAAAGGAGTGTTAGCAGAGATCCCTCCATCAGCACATCCAGGACTTCAGAGTTCAGAGCTGCAGTGGAGCAGCTGTGTGTCTGAACATCCTGGAAGGCCGTCAGCTGGAATACTCCTTTATTTCTGGACACATGAACACTAGCACAACACTGGTCTACAACACACATGTGGAACCTCTGATTGGCCGACTGCTGTCTCTGTGTTTCTGTCCAATCCTGCAGCCTGTCATCATCCTCCTCTCACAGCTTCATGAGGAAAGCAGCTGCTGAGAAGCTGCAGCTTCACTGGAAACACTGATCTTTGTTTTGATACCAACTGGATTTAGTAGAAAACTGCTGGAAGCAGCAGAACCGAGTCCAACCTCCACTGACCAGAGAGTCTGCAGCTGGTAGTCTGGACTCTCCACCAGATCAGAAAGCTGCTTCATTCCTGAATCCTGCAGGTTACTCAGGTCCAGAATTTTCAGATGGGAGGGGTTGGACTTCAGAGCTGAGACCAGAGAAGAACAGCTGATCTTTGACAACCTGCATTCCACCAATCGGAATAAAGAATAAAAGATGTGAGCTGAACCACCAGGATGCAGGTTAAAACAGTCCAACAGAACCAGTGAAAAATATCTCCATCAATATTCATGACATTATGCTGCTGCTCCAATAAAGAAGTAGTGACTTCAGCTCTTCAACTCTGCAGCTCCACCAGTGGATCCATCCATAGAAACTCATGTTATGCAGCCAAATGATTCAAGTTTCCACACAAACAAACATGTCAAGAGGAATTCTGGGACAAATGTCAACTAATTCATTAGTATGAACAGAAAATGAAGGATTTGTTTGAATGTCAGAGACACAAAATCCGAAGAACTGATGTCTAATATTTCATGTAGTAAAAAATAGTTTCAAGCAGATAAACAACTTGTTATTGTAACATGTTGTGTTTGAATATCTCAGTCAATACAAACGTTAGAATCTTAGTGTTTGCACAGAAGCAGGGCTGGACTCGTTACCATGGATATTTCTGGTGTGCAGCTAACCTGGTCTGGACCAGAATAACAAGCAGGACTTCTTCATCCTGCTGCTCCGTCTGATCAGTCAGCTGTCACTCTGATCAATCAATCTTCTTTCTACTTTCATGCAACAAACCTCCCAACTGTCCCAGAAAAACTACACCAAGATGATCAACCATGAAACTAATCCAACCGTGGAAAACATTTGAAAAAGCAGCAGAGAAAAGCAGCTGGAGATGAAATCTGGAATACAATATGTAATCCTGGATCAATCTGGGAACCTTATATTCAGTTGGTTTCTTAAAACACCTTAAGATCAAGATATAATTGACATTTTTGTGAATAGAATACAAATGATAAATATCACATTTCTAGTATTACCTACAGTATTTAAATGTCGGATCAAGTGTATTTTTCTAATTTCTCAGTTAACTCTTGTTTGTTCAGATGTTTTATTCCAGGTTCAGACACATCTCTGGTTCTTCAGTTGTTCCTGTCTGACAGATTCAGATGTTTAGTTTTTATGTCATAAATCAGAAGAGGAACTTTAAGAAGAAACAAAGTGTTAGTGGACTTAAGCAGTGGAGAAGAACTCGGTTCCATATGAAGGGAAGATAGACTGGAATGTGATTGAGGCTGGAAAGCAGCAGTTGAACACATTTGGATGGCAGATAATCAAGGCAGAGGAGAAGGTGAAGACTTGATCTGTTTTGATTTTAAACTTAACATGAGTTCCATCCTTACTTTTGTGTTCATGAGTTTAAAGGCTCTGCTGGGATTTGAACCCAGGATCTCCTGTTTACGAGACAGGTGCTTTGACCACTAAGCCACAGGGCCTTTGATTAAAGAAGCAGGTATGTAGAGACATATGGTGCTTTTACACCAGTCCCTACTCTTCTGGCCACGCCCCCGTTTTGAGCTTTTAAACTACGGGCGAGGCGGATCGAGGCGGGTCGAGGTGTGTAGCCGAGTAGATACTTTTCTGTATCTGTTCTGCCGAGGTTCTAAGTGGCTGAATCAGCTCTGCATCTGACGTCATCACACTACACGCCACTGATTGGTCGGGGGGCTGGGCCTCCAAATGTAGTAACAGCTCCCTCTGCTGTTTATATTGAAACGTAAACATTTTGCTTCACATTCTGCAGTTTATTCCACGTGCAAAAAGCAACATAATCTCAGGTATCTGAGACTCTATGTATCCATGGAAACCATCCCAATCCCACACACAGAGCAGAAACATCAGAAATGTTTCACCTCTAGACTCCAAGACTGACCTGCTGAGGTCATCATGTTTTCATGTTCCTGGGGCAAAATTATTTCCTTATTTCTGCTAATAATGTGAATAAAAAAATCCTAACTTTAAGGAGTGCTATGTATACCCTCCATAAATCTGTGTGACGTCATCAGTGACATCACATGTATTTGATGACATTCCGAGGCTAAAAGACAGAGTTGCTCTTCACAACGATGTATCTGATGCAACTCTTACCTCCTCTACTGGAACCTTCCTGTTTTTATCATCCTGAATAAACAACACAAACACCTTCATGATGTCATTTTAGGAATAAATTACTGATTCAATTAATTTAATTGCACTCATATAGTTTACATACTTAGTTAATAAAGTTTTATACTTGTATGCTCTGCAAAGCAATTTAATCTATTTCATATTCACCCATTAAGTACCCATAAGTATCTCAAGGTTGTTACACAATACTTCAGGTTGCAGCAATTCAGCAATTCAGAATCAGAATCTGAATGTTTATTCCGTGCGAGCTGTGAAAATGAGCTGCCAGTTGTCGTCGTTAGTGTAGTGGAAGTATCTCAATGGTGCATACATCTACATGATTGATACGATGGTAAATAGGATGAAAATGCCTCTTCCACCACCAGCAGGTGCAGTTTGTGCTGAAAAGAGCTTTAATTGATGAAGTTCCTCTAAGAAGACGTTGGTGATGCTATTACTGAGTAGCTCAGCTATTACCTGAGTAGCTCAGCTATTACCTGAGTAACTCAGCTAACCTGAGTAACTCAGCTATTACCTGAGTAACTCAGCTATTACCTGAGTAGCTCAGCTAACCTGAGTAGCTCAGCTATTACCTGAGTAACTCAGCTATTTCAATGTTCATCTCATAGTATAAGATAATATAAGATAAACCTTTAATAGTCCCACAGAGGGGAAATTTGCAAATATAAGTATAGTATAGTATAGTATAGTATAGTATAATTAGCACTGGCGTCTTTGCATTAGGGGCCGGTGGGGCACGGCCCCACCAGAGTGCGCTGCTGCGCAGGGGAAGATTATGTGTCATTAAACATAAGTTCATAATAAATTTGTCTCCAATGAAATGTCCGCAGTTTTCATTTGATGCAACTTAATTTCATCTGCTGACACTTTTTGTAGTGTAACTGTGTGTAAATAGTTCGCCCTGCCTGATCCAGCCCCTCCTGTGTTTCCGCTCGGTGGGGCACAGCGGAGCTGTCCCCTCTGCCTGTAATGTTGTTAACTGGTGAACTGCTGCGCGCGCGTGCGTGTGTACAGCGCACACATTAGCTTCGACAGTGGGGCCGCGAGCTCAGGGCCCCAGAGCGCCTCTCATTGGCTGCTCTGAACTGAAGCAGACATGTTGAATTGGCGACGGCCGGCGCTCAAACAGCTCACTCTGTGATTGGCTGTTCCCAGAATTTCCCAGAATGCTTTTCGCCGTCATTTGCGGACTGAATAAAAAAAAAAACTATTTCTAGCGAGAAATAAATATTTTACTTTCATAATATTCACTCAGTGAATGTACATAATCACTCGCTTGTCTTTTTCAAACAGCGCCAGAATAAAGGCTGATCCATGGTTCTGCGTTACACCAACGAGCCTACGGCGTAGGTTACGCGGCGACGCCGGCTACGTACTTTGATTGATAGGTGACGTTTCATTCTTTCAAAATGAATGAAGTTGACTATTTGGTGAGTGTGCGATTTAGCACTTTAGCAATTGAGCAGAAGTTGGAAATAAAACGTTTGGGACCACATCGACCGGATGATTTAACGATTTGTCAAGCCGGAAAAGCCAAAACGAGGACATTTAATAAGGAATGGTTCAAAAGGAAACTCTGGTTAACCGGGGGCGTCAACGGTGAGTCTAACAGATTTTTATAGTGGAACTGACCATGTACTTATATTCTTTGAATTATAGTGGACTTTGTGTAATGTGCAACTGGCGATACATGTGTGGGTGTGGGTGTGGGGGGGACACAACCTCACGTGGGCTCCCACGCTGATGGAGCTGTTTACCTGTCTGTGGTGCTGAAATGGCTGTTTGGCTGTGGTAAACTCTGTGTGGTGACTTTGTATATTAATTGCTGTGTATTGTATGTGCGCCGTACACGCCATGCTCGTGCACGGTCGTGCTTGTGCATTGTGTTCTTATTGTTGTCACATTGCTGTTTCGATCTTGAGTATTTGATATGAGCTCTTGAACACTGCCCATTTGGTAGCGCTATTGATATGATAATATATGTCGTTAGATTGGCACTGTTTGTGTGATGATGGCATTATTCAGCTGCAATTTTGTGGTCAAAGGGGCTGTGGTCCCTTCTATCACTTGATACTGATTGGATAAGATTTTCCAGCATGGCCCCACCAAAATTTACAGACCAAAATCGCCACTGGTTAGTAACTAACGGATTCAGCCCAAAGTACACGTGTATTGAGTCTCATAGTTCACATGGTGGATGTTGGTGACACCTCTGTGTAACAGTGTGAACAACATAAACTTATATTTAAAACATGAAGCATCACGATGGGATTCCTCCACTTGGATTGTTGTTGGAGGAGAGACCGGTCCAGGTCCAGGAGGAGAGACCGGTCCAGGTCCAGGTCCAGGTCCAGGTTCAGGTCCAGTTAGGAGGAGAGACCGGTCCAGGTCCAGGTCCTGGTCCAGGTCCAGGAAGAGAGACCGGTCTAACACTTCCTATAGTCCTGCAGCCGACTCCATATCAGACTCTGAAAGTTGCCCAAACATTCAATAAAAACTTTATTCATATATTGCTGAATCACATCAGTTCTTATCAACCAACCTTTCTGTGAAATCTTAGCTTTATTTTAAAAGACGACTTTACAGAACCGGTTTTTGCTGCAAAATGTATTTTAATGTTTTTTGTGTCCAGACACAGTTATTGATGTTTTAGGATCTGGCTTTAATCTCCAGTAGTCGTCCCATACGGTCGTCATGGTGACAGAGATGTCCGACCTGTAGCAGCTCCAGCTGATGGTCCAGTCTTAGTCCTGGACCAGCAGGTCCAGACTAAACCAGGTCCAGTCTTAGTCCTGGACCAGCAGGTCCAGACTAAACCAGCTGATGGTCCAGTCTTAGTCCTGGACCAGCAGGTCTACGTGGTCCCTGAAGCAGGTTCCTCTAACACAGGGATCATCAACCCGCGCCTCTAGAGCTGCCCTAGTGGCTCCTGGAACTTTTTCAAAAATGTTTAAGCTTTTTTTTCCTTCTTTTTCTTTTATTCTTCTTTTCTTTTTTTCCTTTTTCCTTTTTCAATCTCGACATTTTAACTTTTTTCTCCGAAATTTTGACTTTTTTCTCAACATTTCGACTTTTTTCTCGAGATTGTGACTTTTTTCTCGAGATTGTGACTTTTTTCTCGACATTTCCACTTTTTTCTCGACATTACCACTTTTTTCTCGAGATTGTACTTCAACATTAATCTCGACATTTTGACTTTTTTTTCAACATTTCGCCTTTCGCCTTCATTCTAAGGCTTATACAAGACTTTTCACTTTTTGCGGCTCCAGACATATGTGTTTTTTGTGTTTTTGGTCCAATCTGGCTCTTTCAACATTTTTGGTTGCCGACCCCTGCTCTAACAGAACCAAGGCTGACATTGTGATTGACAGGTTACATCTTTGAGCTCCAACCTTTATATGTTCATGTGGTTGATTGTGTGATTGTTGCCGCTCCAGGTCCAGGTCCAGGTCCTGGTCCAGGAACAGGTCCAGGTCCAGGTCCAGGTCCTGGACTGTCGTGTCATTCACTTGGTCGTGAACTTATTGTTGACGTTAAGTTTCCTCATATTCTGCACTTCACTGCATCACCAGTGAGTGTCACCAACGGACAAAACCTCAGAAAAGTGCGTCCACCAGCCTTAATGTGTGAGTGAAAGACCGAAACTTTCTACGTTCAAATAACTTTTTGAACATCTGACAGGGTTTTTTTTGCTATTGATGAATTTGACTAAATATCCATACAGACTGTTAACACTGTTATGATCTTTTTAATAAATACGATATGAAAAATTATATACCGTATTGGCCCGAATATAAGACGGTGTTTTTTGCATTGAAATAAGACTGAAAAAGTGGGGGTCGTCTTACATTCGGGGTCTAGACGTTATACCCATTCACACCACTAGATGGCGCCAGATATCTTTAAAGCGAATGCTGAACTTAACTCCCCAGGCCAAAGCGAACTCCTGTCACGAAAAATAAAAATAAGAATAGAAATAAGAAAGAAAAGAGAAGAAAATAAGAGAAGAGATAACAGAAGATGGAGAAACGAGAAAGGTGGGTTGAAGATCGGCAGGTGAACCGGCAGCTGAGGAGAAGTTGAGATGCAAACTTCAAGATAATGATTTGAATTAGGCAAAATAACAGGCTTTTTCTCTCCAATATATTGTTATAATCATATGTTTCAGATGTACTGTAATTATTTTCTGTATGAAAATTAAATTTGGTGTTCAAAAAGTCTTTTTTCAAACTTGAGTCTTGAAAAAGAGGGGGTCGTCTTATAATCAGGGTTGTCTTATATTCGGGCCAATACGGTATTCCTGTACAATTAAGTTTTTTGACAAATCGTCCTCAAACCTGTTAGGCTGCCGCTTGACAAGTACAATCCAAAAAATTCATTGTGTCAAGTTTGGTGTTAATGGAGACTTCAGGTAAAAGGGTACTGACATTTATTAAATGTACAGAAATTGCCAAAAACAGTGGATTTAACATCAAAATATAAAGAAATGTTAAAAGGGGCAAATTTAGCAAAGCATTCAAGGAATCGATCCTGAAAGTTCAGCTCTCAAGGACAAATGGTTGATTACATATATAATACATACACAGGAGTTAGCCAGTGGGAAGAACATCTTCCTAGCTCACATCAGGAATACACAGTGACTGCTGGGTATTTCCTTCTTGGAGACTCTACTTATCCTTTGCAGGACTGGCTCTTGAAACCATTCCATGACCCTGGACGACTGACAGCAGAACAGTCTTTAAGCACAAAGTCAACCGAGCACCAGTGGTCGTGTCACGGCTCAAAAGACAGAAAACCCAAATGCACGACATCAAACGGAGTATCAGAGTCCCAGGCCGACACACGGCCAAAGTTCAGGGGGCCGGGCCGACCGCCGAGACAGTTCCGGAGGCCGCCCTCGGGGCGTAGCAGGCGGGTCAGGAGGTCTGGGGGCGTAGCAGGCGGGTCAGGAGGTCTGGGGACGTAGAAGGTGGGTCAGGAGGTCTGGGGACGTAGCAGGCGGGTCAGGAGGTCTGGGGACGTAGCAGGCGGGTCAGGAGGACTGGGGGCGAAGCAGGCGGGTCAGGAGGTCTTGGGGCGTAGCAGGCGGGTCAGGAGGTCTAGGGGCGTAGCAGGCGGGTCAGGAGGTCTGGGGGCGTAGCAGGCGGGTCAGGAGGTCTGGGGGTGTAGCAGGCGGGTCAGGAGGTCTGGGGACGTAGCAGGCGGGTCAGGAGGTCTGGGGGTGTAGCAGGCGGGTCAGGAGGTCTGGGGGTGTAGCAGGCGGGTCAGGAGGTCTGGGGGCGTAGCAGGCGGGTCAGGAGGTCGGTCTGGGGACGTAGCAGGCGGGTCAGGTGGTTGGTCTGGGGGCGTAGCAGGCGGGTCAGGAGGTCTGGGGACGTAGCAGGCGGGTCAGGAGGTCTAGGGGCGTAGCAGGCGGGTCAGGAGGTCTGGGGGCGTAGCAGGCGGGTCAGGAGGTCTGGGGGCGTAGCAAGCGGGTCAGGAGGTCTGGGGGTGTAGCAGGCGGGTCAGGAGGTCGGTCTGGGGGCATAGCAGGCGGGTCAGGAGGTCGGTCTGGGGGCGTAGCAGGCGGGTCAGGAGGTCGGTCTGGGGGCGTAGCAGGCGGGTCAGGAGGTCTGGGGACGTAGCAGGCGGGTCAGGAGGTCTGGGGACGTAGCAGGCGGGTCAGGAGGTCTGGGGGCGTAGCAGGCGGGTCAGGAGGTCTGGGGGCGTAGCAGGCGGGTCAGGAGGTCGGTCTGAGGGCGTAGCAGGCGGGTCAGGAGGTCGGTCTGGGGGCGTAGCAGGCGGGTCAGGAGGTCGGTCTGGGGGCGTAGCAGGCGGGTCAGGAGGTCTGGGGACGTAGCAGGTGGGTCAGGAGGTCTGGGGACGTAGCAGGCGGGTCAGGGGGTATGGGGGCGTAGCAGGCGGGTCAGGAGGTCGGTCTGGGGGCGTAGCAGGCGGGTCAGGAGGTCTGGGGGCGTAGCAGGCGGGTCAGGAGGTCTGGGGGCGTAGCAGGCGGGTCAGGAGGTCTGGGGGCGTAGCAGGCGGGTCAGGAGGTCTGGGGGCGTAGCAGGCGGGTCAGGAGGTCTGGGGGCGTAGCAGGCGGGTCAGGAGGTCGGTCTGGGGGCGTAGCAGGCGGGTCAGGAGGTCTGGGGGCGTAGCAGGCGGGTCAGGAGGTCTGGGGGCGTAGCAGGCGGGTCAGGAGGTCTGGGGGCGTCCAGGACCACCGCTAGAGCCGGAACAGGGGGCGATGCGTCCAGGACCACCGCTGGAGCAGGAACAGGGGGCGATGCGTCCAGGACCACCGCTGGAGCAGGAACAGGTGGGCGATGCGTCCAGGACCACCGCTGGAACAGGGGGCGATGCGACCGGGACCACCGCTGGAACAGGGGGTGATGCGACCGGGACCACCGCTGGAGCAGGAACATGTATGTTAAATGTATAACTGATGTCTGTTGCCACAGTACTATGTGCTGGCACTATGCTGTGCCGAAAGCAAATTCTGCCGACTTGTCGTGCAGTCCTTAATAAATGAATTGAATAAATGAATTGAATTGAACAGGGGGCGGTGCGTCCAGGACCACCGCTGGAGCAGGAACAGGGGGCGACACGTCCAGGACCACCGCTAGAGCCGGAACAGGGGGCGATGCGTCCAGGACCACCGCTAGAGCCGGAACAGGGGGCGATGCGTCCAGGACCACCGCTGGAGCAGGAACATGTATGTTAAATGTATAACTGATGTCTGTTGCCACAGTACTATGTGCTGGCACTATGCTGTGCCGAAAGCAAATTCTGCCGACTTGTCGTGCAGTCCTTAATAAATGAATTGAATAAATGAATTGAATTGAACAGGGGGCGGTGCGTCCAGGACCACCGCTGGAGCAGGAACAGGGGGCGACACGTCCAGGACCACCGCTAGAGCCGGAACAGGGGGCGATGCGTCCAGGACCACCGCTAGAGCAGGAACAGGGGGCAATGCGTCCAGGACCACCGCTGGAACAGGAACAGGCTGGGACTGCCGCCGCCGTCTTTTCTCCTGAAGCTGGAGACTCCTGGGTCCATTTTGAGCCAGGTGTGTTCCCCAGAAAGGGGGAAAAGACTGGGGTGGGTCCGGGACCACCTCGGGTACAGCAACAGGCTGAGGCTGGCGGCATGTCCCTGTCCCCTTCAACATACGGTGGTAGGACGCCACTTGGTCACCGTAAAAGAGCTCCCACAGATCCACGTTCTTTCCTGGTGGGTCCATGCTGGCTGGGGTCATACTTTTGGTCAGATTGTACTGTCACGGCTCAAAAGACAGAGAACCCAAATGCACAACATCAAACGGAGTATCAGAGTCCAAGAGGCTTTAATCAGGTCAGAGGTAGGCAGGAGTCAAAAACCGGGAAGAAAGGCAGATCAGGCAGACAAATCCAAAGGGGCAGGCAAAAATCCAAAAACCGGGAATCAGGCAAAGTCACAGGCAGGCAGGCAGAAACAGACAGAATCAGGAATGCTGGAAAGCTAGGCATGAACGCTAGACAATCTGGCAACTGGCATGTGGAAATGGGCCGGTATATAAAGGGGAACTGATGATCATGGGAACCAGGTGTGCAGATGGGCGGGGAAGCACAGGTGAGGGCAAAGAGAAGATGTCTGGCTGATGAGGGTGGCAGGATCTGGAACGACAGGAGAGTGATCATGGAAAAAACCTATCTCCAACTGGGAAACCATGACAGGTTGTAGAAGATGAATTCAGCAGGTTTCCCCAGTGAGATCCGACTGGTGAAATGAATGGTGATGACTTCCTGTCCACTACATAATCTGTGTGAAAGTCATGGAAAGACGTATGAAACATCATAGGATGAACCTGCAGCAGCAACACTTCAGCCAGTGGTGGCAGTGGCTCGGGGTGGAGAGGAGGAAGAGATGTTAGAGATGTGCTAATGCAGTATTTGTGGAATAGTTAATGCTATAGTTAGATTACATTCTGTATCTCAGAATGGTGTTACAATAAATTTGTGCTTTTTGCAGATATATTGATTTTGTCCATCCATCCATCTTCATCCACTTGATGTGGGACTGGTTAGCCGGGGCAGCAGTCTGAGCAGAGATGTCCAGACTTCCCTCACCCCACACATTTCCTCCAGCTCTTCTGGAAGGATCCAGAGACGTTCCCAGGTCAGCCAAAAGACATTCCCTCCGGTGTGTCCTGGATCTTCTCCTGGTGGGACATGCCAGGAACACCTTCCCAGGAGGTGTCCAGGGGGCATCTTCAAGTTTTAGGTATGATGTTGTCTGATTATGTTGCTTTTTTTGCTGTGCTGAGGTGTTTTTTGCATTACACACTTCATACTGATCACATCTTTAGAGTTTATCACTCGTGTGAGTACATTGGTGCTTCTTTAGCTGAATTGATGTGGTAAAAGCTGCCTCACACTGTTCACATCTGAACGGTTTTTCTCCAGTGTGAACACGTTGGTGAGTCCTTAGATGACCTCGTTGGGTAAAACCTGCTCCACACTGATCACACCTAAACGGTTTATCTCCAGTGTGAATACGTTGGTGAGTCCTTAGATCACTTGATGTGGTAAAAGCTGCTCCACACTGATCACACCTAAACGGTTTATCTCCAGTGTGAATACGTTGGTGAGTCCTTAGATGACTTTGTTGGGTAAAAGCTGCTCCACACTGATCACACCTAAACGGTTTATCTCCAGTGTGAATACGTTGGTGAATCTTTAGATGACTTTGTCGGGTAAAAGCTGCTCCACACTGATCACACCTAAACGGTTTATCTCCAGTGTGAATACGTTGGTGAGCCCTTAGATTACCTGACAGAGTAAAAGCTGCTCCACACTGTTCACATCTGAACGTTTTTTCTCCAGTGTGAACACGTTGGTGAGTCATTAGACTACCTGATGTGGTAAAAGCTGCTCCACACTGATCACACCTAAACGGTTTTTCTCCAGTGTGAACACGTTGGTGAGTCATTAGACTACCTGATGTGGTAAAAGATGCTCCACACTGATCACACCGAAACGGTTTATCTCCAGTGTGAATACGTTGGTGAATCTTTAGCTTTCCTGACTCAGTAAAAGCTGCTCCACACTGATCACATCTGAACGGTTTTTCTCCAGTGTGAATACGTTGGTGAGTCATTAGACTACATTGTTGGGTAAAAGCTGCTCCACACTGATCACACCTAAACGGTTTTTCTCCAGTGTGAATACGTTGGTGAGTCCTTAGACTACCTGATGTGGTAAAAGCTGCTCCACACTGATCACACCTAAACGGTTTTTCTCCAGTGTGAACACGTTGGTGAGTCATTAGACTACCTGATGTGGTAAAAGCTGCTCCACACTGATCACATCTGAACGGTTTTTCTCCAGTGTGAATACGTTGGTGAGTCCTTAGACTACCTTGTTGGGTAAAAGCTGCTCCACACTGATCACACCTAAACGGTTTATCTCCAGTGTGAATACGTTGGTGAATCTTTAGATTACTTTGTTGGGTAAAAGCTGCTCCACACTGATCACAACTGAACGGTTTATCTCCAGTGTGAATACGTTGGTGAATCTTTAGATTACCAGATGTGCTAAAAGCTGCTCCACACTGATCACACCTGAACGGTTTATCTCCAGTGTGAATCATCTTATGTTTTCTCAGACGTGATGAAGTGGTGAAGACTTTCTTGCAGTGATCACAACGAAAACTTGTGGGTCTCTCTTTGCCTTTATGTTTCTGTAAGGACAGAGAAGAAGAATTAAATCATCTCGTTGGCCGACTCTCAAAAGCTTTTCAGTTTCTATAAAGTGCTGTCCGTCTAAAGTGCTGTTATTGACAGCCAGAAACCTTCAGATGAAACATCTCAGTACGTCAAATCAAAAGTGTAAATGGTTAAAACTACTAACACGAAAACCATCAAAATAGTTAATTAATAGGGATGGGTATTGATAAGATCTTCCAACCATTTTTCACTCTGCCTAACGATTCAGTTTTTATCGATTCCCTTATCAATTCTCATTTGGGAAAAAAGAGACAACAAAAAGTTGATTAGCACCACTGTCAGGTTAATCAACCTTTTGAACTTGTTTCGTCCTTATGAAACTATAAGAATCAGAATCAGGTTAATTAGGTCAGCTTAGAAAACTGCCTGTTTTCCACATGCCTGTCACATGTTAACAGATGACAGGGCAGCCCTTCCTGAGTTCTGTCAGGGGGGTCGACTGTCCCACAACTGTCTCATTGTTAGCCTGGACCATCTGTAGGGGTAACGTACTGCGTCACACATCGTGTCATTTCCTGGTGTTGCGGTCTGTTGCTGCTGCACGGCGTGCAGGCTCAGATCTCTCCGGACTTTTTTTGTCTAAAATTTAGATTGTTTCCTGGTAAAATAGCACCATACCATCACGTTAGCCTCTGTTAGCATCTTAGCATGGCCTCTCCGTCTTCCACCGTTTCACCTCTTTGCTGCTCAGTGTGTTTATTTGAAGGGCTGGAGGCGAGGCTCAGTCAGTTAGAGGTCCGGTCCGGCCAATTTGACCATAGTCCGATAGCCTCCTTAGCTAACCAGGCTAAGCTAGCGGCGGACCGGCCTGTAGCAGCAGCTGTTAGTCACTCCCCCGCAGCTCCCAAGCAGCCGGCCAGGCAGGGCGGCTGGGTGACGGTTCGGAGGAAGCGTAGTCCTAAAGGGCTCACGGAACACCACCACCCGCTTCATGTGTCTAACCGATTTTCCCCACTCAGCAACACCCCAGTTGAGAAGCCGACCCTGGTGATTGGCGACTCCATAGTCCGGCATGTGAAGCCTACTCCAGCAACCATAGTTAGGTGTATCCCGGGGGCCAGAGCGGGCGACATAGAAGCAAATTTGAAGCTACTGGCAAAGGGTAATCGTAAATATGGTAAAGTTATCATCCATGTTGGAGCTAATGACTCCCGTCTTCGCTAGGGGTGGGTATTGGGAAGGACCTCACGATACAATACGCATCACGATACTTGACTCACAATACGATACACATTGCGATATCCCGATTATTATATTCTACATAGTTCACCGAAAAATTTAAAAATGCATTACACATCTTAAAATCCAAGTTGTATATATGTACATCAGATGATAGTGATAATGTATTGGACAGACTGAGTCAAAACAATGTAATTCAAACTTTCCATTTTAATTATGCAACATGTTTGCATGAAAAAACACACTGAAACACAATGAAAAGTGCAGTGTGTGCATTATTCTTAGATACAAAATACTCAAAATAAAATGCAGTGTCTCACCCACACTGAAATTGAAATCACAAAAATACAGTACAGCTACTTGCCCCCGACTTAAAATGCCAAACATAAAATGCAGTGTCTCACCCACACTGAAATCACAAAATAAAGTGCAGCTAGGGGTGGGAAAAAATATTGATACGGCAATATATCGCGATACATACATTGAATACCGATATCGTATCGGGAGACTATGTATCGCGATATATTGCCGTATCGATATTTTTGCCCACCCCTAGTCTTCGCCAGTCGGAAGTGACCAAAATGAATATTGTTTCGGTGTGTAACTACGCCAAAAGTATGTCGGACTCCGTAGGTTTCTCTGGCCCCCTCCCCAATCTGACCAGCGATGACATGTTTACCTACATGCTCTCGCTCCGTCGCTGGATGTCGCGGTGGTGTTCAGAAAACGACGTGGACTTTATTGACAATTGGGAAACGTTCTGGGGAAAACCCGGTCTGATTAGAAGAGATGGCATTCATCCAACCCGGGATGGTGCTGCTCTTGTCACTAGTAATTTGGCCTGTTTCATTAGACCCTCTCCCTGACATCGCAGGGTCCAGGCCAGGATGCAGAGCTGTAGTTAACACACTTCTCTGCTGCTTCTCGAGGACCAACGCCTGCCAACAAAACTGTAGGATTGCATTATGTATTTGGAGACTCTCAAACTATAGGATTACATGATGTAATTGGTAACTCTAACCAGGTGCCTAGCAAAATAGAAGTGGTTGCAGTTCCCCGCCCTCCAAAAGTTCACCAGGTGCGGCGTTATAGAGGCGTTAACCAAAATAATCTTGTAAAAATTAAAACCAACGCACATTTGGTACCAATAAGAGACCAAAAAATTAGACGCGGACTACTAAATATACGATTGTTAAGCTCAAAATCTCTGTTAGTAAATGATATAATTACAGAGAGTAGGAGTGATGTTTTCTGCTTAACAGAAACATGGTTACAGGAGGAAGAGTATGTTAGTTTGAATGAATCGACTCCGCCCGGCTATTTTAATCATCACATTCCTAGAAATACGGGCCGAGGCGGAGTCGCCGCAGCAATTTATAACTCCAGTCTCCAAACAAAAATTGAACCTAAGTCCAATTATAATACATTTGAAAGCCTCACGCTTAGTCTGAAATTTCCGAGCTGGAAATCAGAGAAGCCAGTTGTATTAGTGGTAGTGTATCGGCCCCCTGCTGGCGCTTATCTAGAGTTTTTGTCTGAATTTTCAGATGTCCTTTTTGGATTATTGATCAGTACAGATATATTCATCATAGTGGGTGATTTTAATATTCATATGGATGTTGAAAGCGATAATCTTAAATTAGCTTTCAATTCTCTTCTAGAATCAATGGGTATCTCACAAAAAGTGGACGGGCCGACGCATTGTTTTGATCATACTCTCGATCTCGTTCTCACCTACGGTGTTGAAACTGATGATCTGTTGGTGTCACCTGTAAACTCCCTTTTATCTGACTATTATTTAATAACGTTTGAATTTAATGTTGTCGATGTGGAAGTGCAGGGCAGGAGGTATTATTCTAGCAGATGTTTGTCTGATGAAGCTATTGCTAAATTTAAGGAGGCCATTGCTAATCTTGCGACAGTGGAAAATAGTGAAGCCTCTACTGAAGCAATAGAGGCCAGTGACCTGGGTTCTACCTCTGATGTTGATGTTGATTTTCTTGTTAGTAACACTGCTGATCTGTTGCACTCAGCTTTAGATGAAGTTGCTCCTTTGAAAAGGAGGGTTTCGAGCCACAGGAGCTTAACTCCCTGGTACAATTCAGATATTTGCATGTTGAAACAAAACATGCGTAAAATGGAAAGGAAGTGGCACTCTTGTAAGTCTGTAGACTCCTATCGTGAATGGAAAGATATTCTAATAGTATATAAAAAAGCCATTCGCAAAGCCAGAACAGCTTATTATTCAACGTTGATAAAGGATAACAAAAGTAACCCACGTTTTCTGTTCAGCACTGTAGCCAGGCTGACAAAGAGTCACAACTCTGTTGAGCCGTGCATTCCTGCAGCTCTCAGTAGTGAAGACTTTATGAGCTTCTTTAACAGTAAAATCACGAGAATTAGAGAAGAAATCAACCAGCCGGTTGTGGGCGTTTCTTCAGCTTTAGCGACTTCCCTAGGCTCTGACTTGACTCTAGACTGTTTTGATCCTATAGACCTCCCTGAGCTGACCTCACTCGTTAATAGAGCTAATTCAACCACATGTATGTTAGACCCCATCCCGACTCGACTATTCAAAAATATTTTTTCTATTATTGGTGCGACAATATTGGACCAAATCAACCTATCCCTTAGCTTAGGATATGTACCACAGGTTTTCAAAGTGGCTGAAATTAAACCTTTACTTAAAAAACCTTCTCTTGACCCAGACACCTTAGCTAATCACAGGCCAATTTCCAACCTTCCATTTGTATCTAAAATTCTGGAAAAGGCAGTTTCAAGCCAGTTATGTGACTATTTGTATAGAAATGATCTGTTTGAAGTCTTTCAGTCAGGGTTCAGAATGCATCATAGCACAGAGACAGCACTGGTTCGAGTCACGAATGACCTTCTTATGGCCTCAGATAAGGGATTAGTGTCCATACCGGTTCTACTGAACCTCAGATAAGGGACTAGTGTCCATACTGGTTCTACTGAACCTCAGATAAGGGATTAGTGTCCATACCGGTTCTACTGGACCTCAGATAAGGGATTAGTATCCATACTGGACAGAAACAGTAACTCCGGGAAGACCAGAGGAGGGGGGCTCTGCATCTACGTTCATGAAGGTTGGTGTAATAACAGCACTATACTGGAAAGTCACTGTTCTCCGGACCTGGAGTTCATGGCGGTGAGATGCAGACCCTTTTTTCTACCGAGAGAGCTGGCTGTTGTTATCATCACTGCGGTCTATATACCACCGGACGCAAATGTAAACACGGCTCTGTCTCTGCTGCTCAGCCTCATCAATAAACACCAGCGCGCCCACCCACATGGCGCCCACATCATCGCAGGGGACTTTAATAAAGCAAATTTAAAGACTGTTTTGCCGAAATTCTACCAGCATGTAAAATGCTCAACAAGAGGGGAAAACACTCTGGATCATGTTTATTCCAACATCAAGCATGCATACAGAGCAGTACCCCTCCCCCAACTGGCAGGATCCGATCACCTCTCCCTGCTTCTCACCCCAGCATACACCCCCCTCAGTCGTCAAACAAAGCCTACAAAGAAGACCATTAACACCTGGCCTGAAGACGCCCTCCCCCGCCTGCAGGACTGTTTTGAACAAACGCAGTGGGATGCTTTCTACCACGAGGACCTGGCAACATTTACAGACACAGTACTTTCCTACATAAAGTACTGCATTGGGAATGTCACGGTTAAAAAGACCATCCGTGTATTCCCAAATCAGAAGCCTTGGATGACGTGCCAGGTCCGCAGGCTCCTCCGAGCCCGTGACTCAGCCTTCAGGTCAGGTGACAGAGCCCTGTACAACACTGCTCGCGCTGACCTGAGGAGAGGCATCAAGGCTGCCAAAGTGGAATATAAAAGAAAGCTGGAGGACCACCTCAACAACCCCCGGCAGGTATGGCAGGGCATACAGACCCTCACCAACTACAAAGTCTGTGCTGTGTCACCCGGGGACTCAGATGCGACCTTGGCAGAGGAGCTGAACAGCTTCTTTGCCCGCTTTGAGTCCCAAACACAGCCCTCAACCACATCATCATCACCACAACCACCTCTACAGCCCCCACCAGCCACCAGCACCCCCCCACTCACTCTTGAGGAGCAGGACGTCAGACGGGTGCTCCGTGCAGTGAACCCCAGGAAAGCTGCAGGTCCAAATGGAGTACCTGGGAAGGTGCTCAGGGCTTGTGCCAACCAGCTCGCCCAGGTCTTCACGACAATTTTCAACCTGTCTCTGGCCCAAGCTGTTATCCCACCCTGCCTGAAATCAGCTACAATCATCCCGATCCCCAAAAAATCACCCACTGCAACCCTCAATGACTTCCGCCCTGTAGCACTCACCCCAGTCATCACCAAGTGCTTTGAGAAACTGGTCTTAAAGCACATCAAAGCCTGCCCCCCCCCCACCCTGGACGCACACCAGTTTGCATACCGGGCAAACAGATCGACGGAAGACGCCATAAACATCGCACTCCACTCCGCGCTGAGTCACCTGGAGAAACAGGGGAGCTACGTGAGGATGCTCTTCGTCGACTTCAGCTCAGCCTTCAACACTATAATACCGGACATTCTAATCCCCAAGCTATCCACCCTGGGGATCCCACCATCCACCTACTCCTGGATCAAAGACTTTTTGGTGAACCGACCCCAGCGCGTGAAGCTCGGTCCTCACCTCTCCTCCCCCCGCACTCTCAGCACTGGCTCTCCTCAGGGCTGTGTGCTGAGCCCACTTCTGTACTCGCTCTACACATCGGACTGCAGCCCCGCCCACCCAGAGAACGTCATTGTCAAGTTTGCTAATGACACAACGGTGGTGGGGCTGATCACAGGGGGAAACGAGGCGGCCTACAGAGATGAGGTCCTTAAACTTGGTGAGTGGTGCGCACTGAACAACCTGGCACTGAACACCACCAAAACCAAGGAACTCATCCTGGATTTCAGGCGGAACCGAGCCGCCCCCGTCCCCCTGCACATCAACGGTGAATGTGTGGAGCAAGTGCAGTCCTTCAAGTTCCTGGGCGTCCACATCACTGCAGACCTCTCCTGGTCTGTCAACACTACTGCACCTGTGAAGAAGGCTCAGCAGCGGCTGCACTTCCTGAGGGTGCTCAGGAAGGTGAACTTGAACACACAGCTGCTGGTGGCCTTCTACCGCTCCACCATAGAGAGCCTGCTGACCCACGCCGTGACAGTGTGGCACTCCAGCTGCACGGAGCAGACAGGAAGAGGCTGCAGAGGGTGGCAAACACAGCACGGAAGATCATCGGCTGCCCTCTGCCCTCCCTGTCTGACATCTACAGCTCCCGCTGCCTCAACAGGGCAAGGAACATTTTAAAGGACAACACCCAACCCGGTTTCCACCTTTTTGACCTGTTGCCCTCTGGGAGGCGCTTCAGGTCCTTACGATCCCGAACCAACAGACTCAGGGACAGCTTCTTCCCCAAAGCTGTGAACTTTTTGAACTCATAAGCTACCTCACACTGTGCAATATTTCCTATTTCCTGTCCATAATGTCCCAATATTCCTTACCTATGTATGTGCAATACTCCTTTCAGTGCAATATTCTTCCACCCATTCAAGTGCAATATTCCTCCACCCATTCATGTACATTTTTATTTTATTCTCCCATTCACTCTTTTCTTATAGTGATATATATATATATATATATATATATATATATATATATATATATATATATATATATTTATGTTTACTTTTTTTGTTCATTTTTGTTGTGTACAGTTTACTTGATTATATAGTCTTGCATTTGTTTTGCACTTTGACGGAGCTGCTGCCTAATTCCATTGTAGAAATATAATGATAATAAAGGCTTTCTATTTTTCTATTTCTAAAATAGAAAGACCAGAAGCTGGGAGAGAGTCCCATTTCATCTATCTGACAGGTTCCAGTTTGTTCATGTACATGAGGTTTCTTCAGAACAGTCAAGCGTCTGTTATGGTGTTCCGCAGGGTTCAGTGCTAGGGCCAATCTTGTTTAGTTTATACATGCAGCCTTTGGGAAGTATAATCCAGAATCACGGCATACACTTTCATTGTTATGCTGATGATACGCAGCTCTATTTGTCTATGAAGCTGGATAAAACAGAACCGTTAGTTAAACTTCAGGCATGTCTTAGGGACATCAAGGACTGGATGTCCAGAAATTTCTTGCTTCTAAATTCAGATAAACCAGAGGTTATCATTCTTGGTCCAGAGCATCTTAGGAAGGGACTAGATGGTGTTGCGATGGCTTCCAGTGCAACTGTGAGAAACCTTGGTGTTGTTTTCGAACAGGATTTGTCGTTTAAACCATATGTCAATCAGGTTTGTAAAATAGTATTTTTCCATCTCCGTAATATTGCAAAAATTAGGAAAATCCTCTCGCAGAGTGATGCAGAAAAACTAGTTCATGCGTTTGTATCTTCTAGACTAGATTACTGTAATGTGTTGTTAGCAGGATGTCCAAGTAATTTGCTGAATAGGCTCCAGCTGATCCAAAATGCAGCAGCACGAGTACTGACAGGAATCAGCAGGAGAGACCACGTCTCTCCAGTGTTAGCGTCGCTCCATTGGCTACCTGTAAAATTCAGAATCCAATTTAAAATGTTATTACTTGCATATAAAGCCCAAAACGGCTTAGCTCCGCAGTATTTACAAGATTTGATAGTGCCTTATGTTCCTGGCAGAGCTCTCCGCTCCCAGGGTGCAGGTTTACTCGTAGTTCCTAGAGTATCTAAATGTAGATTTGGAGGGCGGGCGTTCTGCTATCAGGCACCATTACTATGGAACCAACTTCCAATCTGGGTTAAGGAGGCTGACACCACCTCCACCTTTAAAACTAAACTTAAAACCTTTCTGTTTAGTAAAGCCTATAGTTAGTGTTTAGTAAACCTCTAGCTGGTGTTGGTAATTCTCTAGGTAGTGTAAACTCTAGTGTGTTAGAGTCAGTAGTCATAGTTGCAGCTATAGACAAGTTTACGCGCCAAAACACGGGCGCCGCCATTCGTCTGCATCAATGCATGTCATTTCCAGCGGGAGGGGTTTGCGCAGCGTTTACCGGTGTAAACACAGCGGCGTGGACACGAACCTAAAGCAAAGACTCGCTGCTCGTGAGTTTTTAATGTCGACAACTATGTCTTTGTCATGGGAACACGGTTCTACTACTCTGACTGGAGATGGCGTTACTCTCCCCACCCGGATTCAGTGCAGAACTGGGAGGATAACGTGATGACAGCAGCAGAACTGACAGCTGATCTGCTCCTACTTCCTGCAATCCGCAACGGACAAACTGAAAGTTTCTGAGGTTTATCAATATCTGCACAGAGACAAAGTCGGGTGTGTCATGTCATACAAACATGATCGTTTTGTTTATTTGAAAGCAAATGTCGAGCCTAGCCAGTGTTTGAACAATGCAGGGCTTAAAGCTCGGCTGCTGTAACTGAAGCTGGAGAAGTCAGACCTGCGTCATGTTCGTGTTGCTGGACCTGGAGATCGTTCCCATTCAGCTGCGATCTTATGGAAGGTAACAAGATTATTTGACATATATGTCTTCATTTTTGGTATCCAAACTACATCAAAGTCTACTTGGCTTTTTTTTAATATATCTCTCTAGGTAGAAAATGCTGTGGGACGGGAAAACCGGGCTTGCCTGCACTGACTGACAAGAGCTGGGTCTGAAAGAAATGCTGGTCATTAGAATATTGTGATTTTCTCTAATGCAATTATAAAAACAAAAATGTCATACATTCTGGATTCATTACAAATAAACTGAAATATTGCAAGCCTTTAATTATTTTAATATTGCTGATCATGGTTTACAGCTTAAGAAAACTCAAATATCCCATCTCAAAAAATTTGAATATTCTGCCAATCTTAATCTTAAACTGTAAGCCATAATCAGCTATATTAAAATAATAAAAGGCTTGCAATATTTCAGTTGATTTGTAATGAATCCAGAATGTATGACATTTTTTTTTTTTTTTTTTTTTAAATTGCATTACAGAAAATAAAGAACTTTATCACAATACACAAAGGAAGGATCTTTACCAGCCGTCACCAACTTCACAGCATCTTCTACCGCTCCAGAACCGGCACAGGAGGTGAAACTCTGTAGGACTCATGAAGAGTGGAGGACCAGCCCTGGGAATATTCTCCTGCAGCTCTGCCTCCCACCATCACCAACCAACTTTCACACATACTCCCAAAAATTGATGATTTTGTTGAGGGAAGGTTACAGTTCTGCAGTAAATATGTCAGCATTTTAAAACTAAAATGAGCAGCCTTATTTAGGAACCAACAGATGTTTGTACTGTGAAAATAAAGTTTGATGAAACTTAATTTCATTTCATTATTGCACTGAACTACGATCATGAATGATAGGCCTTATCTTCCTTAGAGTGCTACAATGTCTTAACAGTTCATCATTCATAGTAAGCTCACACTGTACATTAATAATGGATGAATTTTGAGTTTTGAGGAAACTAAACAAATGGCTTCAACAAGAAAATGCATATGTTTAATCTTAACAGGAATAAAAAAGTTAAATATGGGGTAAGGGAACTGTCAATCGAATTTGTGCACATAAATCAAATGTGTGCATATTATTCTACAGTGGCTTCAAAAAAAAAGTAAACAAAGCAGCACATGGACGTGTGTCTTTGCAGCTGGTTTGTGGTTGCAGCTCTCTCTATCCAACCACTCCTTCAGCTGCTTCCTCGAGTTCTTACATCCAACTGCCGACACATGTCGTTCCCGAACCACTTTTTTTCTTAGAAATATCCATTTTGTCCCTCTTTGTCAGAGCAATGTTGCCACTCTGTGCAATGGAAAAACGCCAAAACGGAAGTGGACTGCTTAGAGGGGAGGAGTTTAGGAAGTAGAGCGGAAACGGCTCGTAAACTTGTCTATTTAAAGGCATGTTAGGCATGTCTCTTTGCTTTGTTTGTGTTTGCTGTTTAGATATGTCCTTTTAATATTTTTTTTTGTTTTCGTGTATATGTTGAGGTTGGTGTCTGTCTTATGTCTATATATGTATATTAGTTGTTGTTTTTTTGTTAGTGTTATACTGAACGTCACTATGGTGTGGAGCATAGAAAAATTAAGTAAAAAAAAAAAAAAAAGATTGTGTTTTAACTTTAGATTATGTTTCAACATCGCAATAAAAAACTAACTGTGTCCGTGTTTCCGTCACATTCAGACGGAAACACGTTTAAAAGTCCAGAACCTGCAGAACCTGGACCTGCAGAACCTGGACCTGCAGAACCTGGACCTGCAGAACCTGGACCTGCAGAACCTGGACCTGCAGAACCTGGACCTGCAGAACCTGGACCTGCAGAACCTGGACCTGCAGAACCTGGACCTGCAGAACCTGGACCTGCAGAACCTGAACCTGAAGAACCTGGACCTGCAGAACCTGGACCTGCAGAACTTGGACCTGGACCTGCAGAACCTGAACCTGCAGAACCTGGACCTGGACCTGCAGAACCTGAACCTGCAGAACCCGATTTTCAACCGTTTCTCCCGATTTTAAGGTGAAATGAGTCGATGGAGTTTCACGTGTCGGTTCCTGCATGGATGTTTTATATACGGGTTCCTGACAAACCTGGCAACCCAACCCAAAAGCAAGTAAATGGACTTATTTTCATAAAGCATCTTTCTACAAAGAAATGTACGTTTTACGTCTCATTTATTCATTCACACACGCACTCATATACTTGGGAAACAGTTAGGCACCAAATATAATATATTAAATTTTCTCAGTTGGCAAAAATAAGAACTTTATTGATCCCACATAGGAGTAATTCATGTTATATCAGCTATAGAGAACAAGGTAGTGCCGAAAAACTATATATATCCCCCCTCACAAAAATAAGAACAATAGAGAAACATATTCTTTCATCAGCAAAGCATATTTTACATAAACATATTTTAAAATGTTCAAGTTACAAAATAACATATTTGAACCATTTTTCAGATTTTTTCAGTTATTTTATTGTCTGGAAAATGGTTCAAATATGTTATTTTGTTATTTGAAAATGTGTTTTGTTTGAGAAAATGCTTTGAGATAAACGTGAGGGAAGAGTTGGTGGAGAATCAAGTCCTAGCAACAAGGATCTCCCACAGGAAGAGAGAGTTGAAGCTTCTGCTTCTTCTAGTAGTACCAAATCACATTATGGGCAATTTTTATCATTTCACTTTAGTTTATAATTCATCTTCATTGTGGCCTCATATAACACTGTTTTTAGTCATGTTTGTGCACTTTTCGGCTCATTATATTGTATTTTTCTACATATTTGGGAAGCCGAGGTTGCGTCCACATTGTATGACGTCAGGCGTGTCTACATCAGGGGCCGCTGCTATTGGTCCAGCGCGATCACGTGACGCGTCCGAAGCGCTCCTCGACACCGGCGCCGCTGGAAATAGTCCCGCTATTAAAATAACGATCGTGAAAATACTTTTCAAAAATCCGAGTTCAAACTTTTATCCTATGCTTAACATAAATAGTTCTTTTTTTTTTAAAGTGAAAAGAATTTACACCGAGGAGGTGGGAGCGAGATCCTCTTTCTGAAGACATTTACGTGGTTGACCTGGCGGACTAATTCAGACGAAACACGTTTAAAACACGTTTAAAACACGTTTCTGACCTGCAGAACCTGCAGAACCTGGACCTGAACACTGACCTGCAGACCAGAGGAAGATCCCGCTCTGGTCCTGATGCTGGACTCCTGGTCCCGGTCCATCTCCGAGTCCTAGTCCTGGTTCTGATCCTGCAGATCTTCAATCGTCTGCAAAACCTCCACTGTGAGGACGGAACCGGAACCACGTGACCTCTTTTTAAAAAAAAAACTTTATTATCCAAACTTGCTGAACAACATCAACCAGGTTTAAATAGTTGGAACCTGATATTGAAATGATTGTTAATTATATGACTGTAACAGATAAGATCCCGTTGAAAAACCCTCAGGGAATACTTTTAATTATAAATAAACAACCAACAATAACTGGAGTAAGTAGCTAAAACACAAAGGTTAGGAAGACGACAAAACCACATGAGCAGAATGATCAGTGGAAGGTGGAGCTGCTTTAAGTTTCCAGAACAGACTCTTGGCAGGTACGTCGTCTAGTTGTTCTCCAGGTCCACGTATCTGAAAGAAAAACACATTTAATATCAATTCTTTCAAGTTTATTCAGGTTTTTTCAAATTTGTTCAAGTTTTTTCATTTTTTTTTTCAAGTTTTTCAGGTTTTATTCAAGTTTCTTCAAGTTTTTTCAAGTTTTTTCAGGTTTTTTTCAGATCTTTTCCATTTTTTACAGGTTTTTTCAAGTTTTTTCAAGTTTTTTCAGGTTTTTTTCAAATTTTTTCAGTTTCTTTCAGATTTTTTCAAGTTTTTTCAAGTTTTCTTTCAAGTTTTTTCAGATTTTTTCAAGTTTTTCAGGACCATATTAAGGTATAAACCACATTGTGGTTTTCTAAAGAATTCTAGAATGAGTTTTCCTCCTTCCTCCTCCGTTTGGTGTTGCAGTTCATGTATTCGTCCAGCAGATGGCGACATTTCCCCGAATCACCGCCCGCCACATGAAGCCGCTCTAGTTCTAAAACCTGGTTGCTGTTTGTTCAGCAAGTTTGGATAATAAAGTTTTTTTAAATAAAGAGGTCACGTGGTTCCGGTTCCGTCCTCACAGTGGAGGTTTTGCAGACGATTGAAGATCTGCAGGATCAGAACCAGGACTAGGACTCGGAGATGGACCGGGACCAGGAGTCCAGCATCAGGACCAGAGCGGGATCTTCCTCTGGTCTGCAGGTCAGTGTTCAGGTCCAGGTTCTGCAGGTTCTGCAGGTCCGTAACTTTGAACGGAACCGCAGAAAACACAAACACGTGATCTTCCTCGGAGACTTTGAAACGTGTTTTAAACGTGTTTCCGTCTGAATGTGTGAACGTGGCGGAAACACGGACCAGTTAGTGTTTTATTGTGATGTTGAAACACATACTGTGTTGTCTGTCTTCATATATATAAATGTATATGTGTAGCTGGTCTCATCACCACGTTTACTCCCCGACCGTTAGAATAACCGACTGCGGTTGTCATGGCAACAACAACTCCACACTTTTTTTTTTTAGAAACTTTATAGAAAAGTCCGACGTCACAATTAGTGAAAACACATTCATGTGTTCCCAAGGCAGGTAGTAATAATGTACATGTGCAATTACAACAGTGATAATAAACAATTAAACTAATGTAGTACATATAATGACGTCATTAATAGAGAAGAACAACAGCTGAGTGAATAATGACGAATAAAACAGCATTAGAAATCCAGAAAGAGTAACAAGGGAACATAAAACTGACCCTAATGTGACATATTTTAAAACGCTTTAACATAAACTGCAACAGACTGAATAAAATAAATAATAAACAGACATAATGAAATAAAAGGAACTTATATAAATAAGTAATTAAATTAGTAAAGTAATTAAACTAGTAAGGAAAAAAAGCAGCTTTTATAAGGGGGAATTCAGACTGATTTTATCCAATTCAGTAGGAAAATTCTTTAAGAGATCATATACATTTCCTGCCTTAATTGTTGTTATAAGTTTTAGAGATTTCAAATACATTTTAAATTCGTTCATAAATACACAACATTTAGGGGATGATTTTAGTATCATATTCTTGTGGATAAAAACACATTACATTGCAACAGAGTTCATCATTTTTGTTTTTCAAGATCATACCAAGAGTTACATTATCTTTAGAAATAGAGGATGGGAACGATGCAATTTTCCCTTTAATACATTTGTGAAGATTATTCCAGAATGTTTGTATTGCATCACAAGAGAAGAAAATATGGTCCGTAGTTTCAATTTCATTTTCACAAAATGTGCACATATTGTCACCGATATTAAAGCGTAATCTAAGTAATTCTTTAGAAGGATAAATGTTGTTGCACTGAAGCATCAGCATCAGTGCGTGTACAGATAATATATGCAACAGGACAGTACAGAAACAAACCAAACAATCAATATAAAGCAACATACATTGGGCAATCACAAATACTGCTGGACTTAAATGCTGTAAAACCATAGCATAGATAAAACATGAGAGAAAGAGAGACAAAAAATATAAGTCCCCCGTTAAGTGCGTGATAAATACAATGATTTAAAGAAAAAATATGTATAAAAGCTGGTACAAAAATGAATAGGTAAGATCAGCTGTTTATGAGTCTGATGGATGAGGGCACGAAGCTTGACATGGCTCTGTTGTCCTGAATTGTCCTGAATCCCCATTCCCTGTGCGACAAAGACATCCTGAGAATCAGCTGGGGTTATCTCTGCTCTCATTCCGCTCTTGGTTACAATGATGGAAATATCCAGCAGGCACATTAAATCTCTGCCTAACAAATTTACTGGGCATGAAGGGTCGACCAGAACAGGACAGGAAGCTGTTCTTCCGGTGTCCTTGTGGCACGCGAAAACTGGATTTGTCAACTGATGTTTAGCCACGTGTCCACTTGCTGTTTTCACATCTACTTTAGGGCTGCACGATTCTGGACAAAATGAGAATCACGATTTTTTTGCTTAGAATTGAGATCACGATTCTCTCACGATTTTTTTCCAATATAAAATTTATTGCACTTATTACTTTAACTTTGCAACAGCTGAACAAAAATATAATAACAATAAACATCTCTTGTCTTCTTTACACAAACCTTTGAATAATTTAAACAATAATAACAATTTTGAACAATATTTGTTCCTCCCTGAGTTGAACACCCTTTCAGAAAGGGGACTTGTAACAGATCCTGTAGTTCTGAGGCAACAAATTATTCCTCTGGCTGCTTTTTGCTGTAACAGCTGACATTGAACATAAAAACAATAAACATCTCTCTTGTCTTTAAATAATTTTAACAATAACAATTTTAACAATATTTATGTGCAATATATGTCAGGTGATGAGAAAGGTAGATGTTTCTCCAAATGTAATCCACAATCATTAACAAAATATAACATGACAACATGATAGTTGACCATGACAGGACTACAACAACCTAGAACATAGGCCTAGTCCTTTTTTTTATGCAGCCATCTTAAAAAAAAAAAAAAAATTTTTTTTTTTTTTAGTTGGGATTATTTGGGCGTTTATCTTGCTGTGGCTGTTTTCTTTTATTTGCAGGATTAGTCTTGCAATCCCTGGAAACATGCCCAGGTTTCCCGCAATGCCAGCAATTGTGAACAGATTTTCGTCTGTTTTCCCAATTTCCTCCTGCATTCCTCCCCCCTCGTCTACGGTGGAAATTATCTCTTCCCCGTAGATTGCCAATCACTCCAATGATCACCAGAGTATTCAACATATTCTGTGTCTTCTTCTGCAGCATACGCACGCCAAATTCCACAGCGTGTGCTACAGAGCCCGTGGTCTGATGAACCCAGTACTTCGTTACTTAACGAAGTGCCACTTTTGCACTAGGACTTACTTGAAGCGGCTGTGACGTACTCGATTGCGCAACCGCTTTGTTTGTGTCGGCGCTGATGAGAAATCAGCTGGAGCCGCGAGCGGCTGAGAGTAAAACAGCCCGTCTACATCGCTTTTTAAATTTTTTCTCGACAGCCACCAGGTTTATGAACATCTGCACCTCAGAGTTGGATCACCAAACAGACGTTTTGCGCTTTATAATAAAATCGCCGCGAGTCGCCTCGCGCTGACTCCCGCTTCCTGATTCAAATGTTTGACGGCCCCGCCCCCCGACCAATCAGAGGCGTGGAGGGTGGTGACGGCCCCGCCCCCCGACCAATCGGTGGCGAGGAGGGTGGTGACTTCAGAAATAGTCCCTGCTCAGCCCGCTATAGAACCTCACTGAAATGGTTACAGAAAAAGGTATCGGCTTGGAGCGGCTTTACCCGTCTCAGCCCTAGTGCGAAAGCGCAAAACGGGTAGAACCGAGCTGAGGTGATACTAGTGCAAAAGGGCCAAAAGTGTTGCACTGTGGTCAGTGGTCCCTCCAGGAACGCTTTTTTCAATTGTTGCTGGTAAGCTCCATTGTCTGCAGGGTCATAAGGAATGCCAGAATTATGCCTGAAAACTGCTTCTAAACGAACTACGTATTCTTCAGCAGGTTCTTGATCCCTTTGTTTGCATGCCACAATACGGGTGTAGTCTGCTCCCCTACGGAAGATCTTAATAATGCGATTGTTTAACCGTGTTACCGCTTCGGTCAAGGCCTGAGAGTCAGCAGGTAAAATCACTGGAGGATTTGCTGCTTCATGTCCAGTGAAGTCACCTTGTATACGTCCAAGTCTGTGCCCAAGTTTTTTTTTTTTTTTTTTTTTTTCAATATCTTTTTATTTCACAAAAGAAAGGCTATCAGAAACATCCTTAATGACAGTAGGTCTTACAATTTTCTTTTGTGCACACATGCCAAATCTCGCCTACAACTCACACACAACTGCCCTTTGCTAGGATAACTCTGTGTCAAGTTATCCCCCGCAAATGACAGAGCAACATACAATCACAAGGGGCTTGGCCTAAACTCTTACCTTAACACAGAAGGACTGGGAGAGCCGGACAGTCCAGACAGAGGCAGCCATCAAAAACCCAGGGCTTTCCACAAGCGCCGGCTGCCGGCCATATAGCCGACTACTTGATTAGGTCCAGCCGGCTACTTTAATGACGCTTATTTTTATAGCCTATAAATATTATTTTTCGATTTTAATAAAATTAAATGTTTTTTCTCATAGACTGACAATAATGTCAAACTGAACCGCACTCATTAAAGTTGTGATTCGCTCGGCTTGTACCACAAATTACTCTGATCACCGCCGACTTCATAGAGAAACTCCGCGGCCCCGACATGTGTGTGCGTGCGTCCGTGTGTATGTGCGTGCTCAGCGGAGTGGATGTGTCGGAACTCGGATCAACAAGCAGAGCTCACCAGATGATTCTTTTGTCACCATAAAAACAGTACGTCCTTACTTACTCAGGCTATCCACTGCAAAATTTAATCAGTTTAATCAGTTCGTAATAAAAAGAGAAACGCCAAAAGAAAACCTAACCGCGTTGCATCGTTTAGCCCAAAACATTCTACCGGGAATCCAGTCTTCTCTTGAAGCGTTCAATTAGCACCACCTGCGACACGTGAGAGTGTATTTTCATACACTTCATTAGTTACACTAATGAATAAAAGAAGATGCAATGGCGAGTGAGTTGTAATAATAATGATAATACAGTGTTTCCTACAATTGTACGGGCTTGGCAGGGCGCCAGGCCAATGAGAGCCCCCGCCAGGCCAGAAAAGAAAAAAATAATATGCCAAAAATAAGCGACGTATCTACCCATTCATTCAGAAATCAATAATCATTTCCATTTGGGAGGCTCTGTGCGGCGCTGAATATGCAATGCAGTGTTTTGCGGTGTGCTTCTCATTGAAATGACTGGAGGCAACACGTTGCGGCAGTGAGTGAAGCCTGAATTATGGTTCTGCGTTAAATCGACGCAGAGCCTACGGCGTAGGTTACGCGGCGACGCGCGCCGTACGGTGCGTACTGCCGCATACCTTACGCCGTAGGCTCTGCGTTGGTGTAACGCGGGACCATAAATCAGCCTTAAGTCCCTTTAGGCTAATACTGTGAGAAATAACCTCTCATAATAGCGGTACTACAGTTAATAAATGTAATAAATGCTCCTACTGCTGTTTCTGCTGGCTACTGAGTCCACTAAGTGGCGAGTGAGTTATAACTCCTTAATTACCAACCAGCGTCAGAGTCACGCACAGTACACAAACTGTGATGTTAGAGCGCCACCTTTCGGTCAATTTAAGCAACAGCATCGCCAGCTGCTTGACAGTGGCTCAACTCATTAGTTTACTGTTTTTGTTGTTAATAATGTAATTGCAATTTTATCGATGCTTGTGAAAAAAATTGCAAAATACTGTAAATGAAAAACTGTGAACAACCGCATTCCGTAGGCTATTCGGTACTCAGTATTCAGCCAAGTCTTTAAATTTTATTCCGCTTCAGTTTCGGCCTCCAATTTTCATTTCGGTGCATCCCTAGTTGGTGGGTACCACTGGTAGCATTCTGGATTTTTGTTTAATAATGTTGAACTTGACTCCTCAGTTGTCTATATTTTATTGTTTTGTTTTTATTTTATGTTTTTACTATTTCAATAAATGAAAATAAATATGAATATGTTGTTTTTATTATTATTATTATTATTATTACTACTACTACATTTAAGACCAGTGTATACGATCGTGGCTACGACGTGACCACCACCAACAGCCCCCCCCACCCCCCCGGCGTTGTGCACTCCGACCCACAGCAGACTCTCACTGGACTTCCGGCTGCCCCCCGTTCTTATACCTTTCTCGCGGAGGGGGTTGCCCCTTCAACCTCCGCCTGCCAGTTCTCACGCTAAGGCCTGGCCCACACGGTACTTAGCTTCCCGTGTGAACCAAGCGCCTCTCTCACAGTTTACAATAAACAACAGGTGCCTAGCTGATATGACTGTTTTGAGAATGAAGGACACTTCAGGATACAAAACTTATTTTTTCTTCCTTCATTCCACCTTTTGGCCTGAAAATGTCCTAATTCAAAAACAGGCATAATACATGAAACAAGCATGATACATGAGCATAATTAATATGAAAAGTTGAATTAAGGGCATTCCAGGACATCAAACATATGCCGCCTCTCATTCCACCTCTAGGCCTGGAAATGTCCTTAATTCAAAAACAAACATCCATTACCATGGTAATCATCAAAGGTGATATCCTCCTCTTCTCCCGTACGTCCACTAAACCTGTACCATCTACATGCATTTTTAATATAGTGGCATGCAAAATTTATTACACATGGTAAGCACACAGAATACAACAACCAATATTAACAGTGGAGGCGCCACACGTGTCCTAGCTGTTGCAGACATTCCTGAAGAGATATCCCATCAATGATGTGCGCTATTCTGCTCTATCACCTTAGCGGCATGTACCACCTCTCCACCGTTGATGAGGGTCGACACGAGGAGTCTGGACACGTTAGACCCAAGGGACTTAATAATCTGTTTTAGCTCTGTAGACCAGGGGTCCCCAACTACAAATGCTGGAGGTCCACAAATATTTTTTGAATCAGTCCAAGGTCCGCTCCCATGCACGACAGCCATCGCGAGCAGGGCTACATTCCCATTTAGTATGGTCAAGCCTAGCTTATACAAATCATATCCCCTCCCAACCAACCGTTACCAATAATGGAGTGCATGAAAATACAATTATTCACTTTACTAGTCCACAGGAAATAATGAGAGGTATGTTGAGGCTCAAAGAACCATTTTATTTTTTCAGCAGTGCCTGCTTATTGTGCTTAATGGAAATACTGGTAGACACTTTTAGAGAAATGACACCTTTGACTTGTCTGTGTCTTAATTTAACAAAAATAAAATAATTCCTTTTATTAAAATAAATACTAAACATGAAAATCCCTTTCATTTGAACAATTCAAATATTCTTCACACCCACTCCAGGAATCCAACATCCAAGGTTAAACATACCTATATATCTGGAGGAATTAAGAACCATTTTTTTTTTTATACTTTTTATTTTGTCTTTTTCAAGTTACACAGAAAGGAAAGAGAAGGAAAAAAAAATAAATTATAATAATAAAAATAAAAATGATAGTAACAATCATAACATAACTACCTGGGGGAGAATTAAGAACCATTTTAACATTGAGCAGAGAAAAAACAAACAAACAAACACTGCTGCTTAATGAGAAAAATTACATTTTGTGCTTGTTGCCAAGACTTTGAACTTTGGCACAAAAGGTGTGATGGCCAGGCGGAGACACTGATGCAAGTGTTCATTGGTGAGTCTAGTGCGGTACTTGTTCTTCACAATATTCATTGTGGAGAATGCAGACTCACATCTGTAAGTTGACCCAAACATTGTGAGAACATTAACTGCCACCTTATGTAGCAAAGGATACTTGGCTGCAGTTACCATCTTTGTCCAGAAGGTGATAGCGTCACACTGAGCCTCTTTCAGTGCAATATTTTCCTGGAGGTCAATCAATTCATTTTGCAGAGTAGCAGGTGTTGCCCATGGGAAGACTGTGTGTGCTTCTGCAGAGAACTCTCTTACATTTCTGACCAGGAATGGGTTGTCGATGAACAGTAGCACCTGTTTTCCTAATATGAAGTCATCAAAGCGAGTCTTGAAATTTGCAATCAGCTTCTCCAGGAATTCCACATGGCACTGAATCCCATCTCCTTTTCCTTTCGTCTGTTCCAGAAGTCTGGGGAAGTGTTCCAGTCTCTCCTGTGGGTAAAAAATAAAAATAAATATGAAGATATGGTTTAAAAGTGGTATGAAATATAAAAATATAAAAAAATATGTAACATGGAAACCAGAACATGTGTGGGATTTAAATGCAACATCTAATCACCTGTAGGTCAACTTTGAAATTGTCCAGCTTCCTCTGGAAGGCTCGTACTGCCATCATCAGCTCACACACTGTGTTGTTCTTCCCCTGTAGCTTGAGATTTAGCTCATTGAGATGAGAGGTTATATCAGCCAAGAATGCCACAGCTTCCATTTTATCTGGATTTCTCAGCAGTTCCAGGAACTGTGTTGCTTTTGTGCTCTTTTGCTGTGACAGAAACACTTCCAGCTCTTTCCGAATGGTCCAAAACCGCTCCAGGACCTTCCCTTTGCTCAGCCATCTGACGTTGTTGTGCAGGAGCAAATCATCATAAGCTGCATCTACCTCTGTCAGGAATGTGCGAAGCAAGCGATGCTGCAGTGCAGATGTTGCTCTCAAGAAGTTTATGAGTTTCATCATTGTTGTCATGATTTCAGAGTACACTTCTCCCAGACGTGCACAAAGGACAGACTGGTGGATTATGCAGTGGTAACCTATCAAGCCAGGGTGGTGCTCTCTCAGACGCTGAACCAGTCCTTTATCTCCCCCTAACATGGCTGGTGCTCCATCAGTAGCAATTGACACAACTTTCTTCACATTTATTTCTTTTTCATTCAGCATTTCTGACATTGCTGCATAGATGTCTTCTCCCCTTGTTTGTCCACTGAGGTTTAACAATGCCAACACATCTTCGATGAACTCCCCCTTTGCCTCATCAAAATACCTCACAAACACCACCAACTGTGCATTATCAGTGGTGTCAGTGGACTCATCCACTGCTAGGGAAATACAATCTGCATTTTGTATTGCATCACAAAGCTGGGTGCACAGATCATTAGCAAGTACCTCAGTGCGTCTGGTTGATGTGGAATCTGACAGTGGTATTTGGTTTATTTTGGCTGTCATTTCCTCCTTTTCTTTGCCTTCAAACAGTGAGTCCATTACTTCAGTCATACACTCTTTTACTATTTCAGCATCAGAGAATGGTTTCTTGTGCTTACCCAATACCCAAGCAACTTTGAGTGAGCACTCTGTTGCTTTTTGCTGTTGTGTCATACATGTAACAAACTTCTTGCTTGAGTCTTCATATGACTTTTTCAGCTTTGTTATTTCTTTTGTTCTGCACTCTGACTTAGGAGGGAAATCACGCTCAAAAGAACTGTGGTCCGTCACATAATGGCGTTGAACATTTTGACTCTTGATCAGAGCTACCGTCTTTAGGCATATAAGACACATTGGCTTGTTGCTTGACAGAGGTAGAATGAAAGCATACTTGTCAGTCCATTCTTCATGAAAACGGCGATTCTCACTGTCCACCTTTCTCTTGGTACTGAATTTAGAGCACGCCATCATATTAATTCAACATGTACTCGTGTAAAACAGCGCAAAACAGAGGAGAATTTAAATTTCGCGCGACTCGTCTGGCACACCGTCACGTCGCGCATGCGTTTGTTTCCAATGCGTGTCAGTGTGTATTGTAGCAGACGCATGCTAATGCATCAGTGTGTCAGCCAATCAGCGCAGCGTTCTCGCTGACATGCCCAGCTCAGCCAATCGACGGCCATTACGCTCTCTCTCTCACACACACGCACACACACGCACACACACAGTAAACACAAGCCCCATGCAGGCTCTCTCTGTGCGGCGAGAGAATTGCAGACAGTCACGCTGCACACACAAGCTACGGTGCTGCTCATGCATGCAAAGTTTAACAAAATAATGGTCGCGGTAACTGCGCACATTATGGTCCATTAATATTTAAAAAGTATTAAATAAAATCTTTTCTTTTTTTTTCTTTTTTTAATATATATAATTTGCCTGGGGTCCGCCGGTCCGGACAGAGGAGGCCGGCGGTCCGCGACCGGATCGCGGTCCGCCAGTTGAGGACTAATGCTGTAGACTGATTCAGTGGCCACCTGAACCTGTCCAGGGAGATAGTCCAGGGTAAACTCGGTGCCTTCCATTGGACCCCCGTCAGGCGGTATTCTGACGTGAAATTTGTAAGTCTAAAGGTCTGGTTGTTCCAGTGCCAGGTGTACACGTCCTTCGAACATCCGGAGAATGGTGTCTGCGGCAACCTTTCACATGGTGCCGTGTCTCCAGCAACACATGGATCATGATATCTATTCTTAGTCATACAGGCAACCTCCTCATATCACAGGCTTTCAAATAATAAGTGTCATTAGTACCAATCGCCTTGAGTCTTCAAAAACCAGTACACATTATTGGCTATTCTTGGCAAAACATAAAACTTACAGATTGGCACATACACACACAGGTGGCATGGTTACAGACAGTTTTTTTCAGGATACACGCGGGTCCAGAGAGTATTACTAATGTTAAACAGTCTCTTTAATCGTTAGCATTGGGTGATGTAATCACTCTAATGAACTGTTCCCGCTGCAATCTAGCATGCACAGTTTGTAAACCACATCCAGTAGTACTGATAGCATTAGAAACGTTTACCAACACTTCACTAGACATATCAGACAATTCAACATTCCGTTTATTATACTGGCAGTATACTACAGGCACAGTATTTTGTCTCCCCTGTGCTGGCAGGGTGAGGGGAGACCACTTAATATATGTTAAAACAAGAAAAAATGTGTTTTTCATAATAGGTCCCCTTTAACTCACTAACCGTTCGGCATTAGCAAAATTACAGCTACAACACCATTGGTCACTCCTGACACAATACTCTATTCCAACATCTCAATGGATTACGTCACAATCTTATACAGACGAACTCGTGTGCAGATTTCCTTCCCTTTGGACACTAATTTATTAGAAATCTACATTAAATTCAGACCTGCAAACTACTGTTGAATGTTCCTGTTAAATCTAACTCAGTAAGGGGGTACTTAGGAGTGCCCGCTTGATCAACTTTTCTTTCGTGGAGAAAAAAAAAAGGCGTTTTTTAATTTTTTTCTTGGCATCTCCCACGAAACTACGGCACACCCGTCCAAAATACTGGACGATGATCAGAGTAATTAAATCTGTTCAAATGTAATAACCACCACCACAATTAATCAAAAACAAGGTTCCTGTGTCTACCAGAGCCGCCACTTTTTGTACAGATTTATTCCAATGTGACATGGGGGCGTATGTCATCAGCTCACCATTTTTGAGTTCTAATCAGTGAGGTTCGGCCAAATTCCTAGTAACATCCCTCTGGCAAATCGGGATGTGGCCCGTACTTTCTCGTTTTGGATTTTTTTTCACCCTCAGAACAAAAAAATAAAAGGAACTTTGGTTTCTGGGTTGAAACTCTACATCCTAATCCAGTGCTCACACAGGAGACTTTAATCACTTCTCTGCGATCAATGTCAACAGAGGGGACTCCAGCTTTAATTAGAGCGCCCCAAACAACCTTTCCAGAGGGCCCCCGTCCTCTTTCCCTCCGGACCTGTTGAGGCTGCTGCCTCGGTGGGGATACGCCCCTCTGTGGGCGTGTTACCGCTCCCCAGTCAGTCAGACTGTCTAAATCTTTTATCAACATCAGGGCTCGATATCGATCAGCCCACTTCTCAAGATCGCACTGATCGTCATAATCATTACGGGTTACAAAGGCTTGCTCACGAGCTTCCATGTTACACTCACTACCAGCATGTTGATGTTTGCACAGCGCTGCACACAGCTTAATCTCTGCCTGTGCCTGCAGCTCCTGCTCAATTCTCAAAACATGCTGGTGTCTGCACAGCGGCGCACACAGCCACATACGCCTCTTCGCTCCCCGGAACTCAGGGCGTCCCCCTCCATCCCGCAGGAAAACAAATTCACACTTATCTTTATGCTTAAACATCTTTGCTCCGCAAACTCTCAATAAAACATCAATCAGTCTTCTAATCCTGATCAGTTTTCTTCAATAGTCTTATCTTTACAAAAACATTTTTGCACCGCAGCCACTCAATGAAACATAAACCAGTTTCCTTCTATCCTGATCAATTTCCTTCCATCCTGCCGACAACGCCAAATGTTTTAGGAGAAATCTCAATTAGGTTCTAGAGGGGTCGTCCGTGCAAAAATGAATCAGACACGCACTCGCTTTTGCTATCAGATATATGAAAACATTTATTAGCAAGCAGTGCATACCAAGAAGACTCACACACACCTGCCCTTTGCTAGGATAACTCTGTGTTAAATTATCCCCCGCAAATGACAGAGCAACATACAATCACATAGGGGCTAGGCCTTGACTCTTACCTTAACACAGAACGACTGGGAGAGCCGGACAGTCCAAGCAAAGAGGCAGCCATCAAAAGCCCTGGGCGCTAGGGCTGGGCGATATGGCAAAAAAGGTGATCACGATTTTTTTTCCCATATTGAACGATCTCGATTTTTAATCACGATTTTTAAAATCAGAAGATCCCCCCTCCCTTCTGGAATAAAATAGAAAGAAACCAGAGATTAGTTTTTTTTTTCTATTAACAAATAAAGCAAATAGCATGTTTTAACAAGAGCCATATAGAAAATGGCACAACAAACAGGTAGTTTTAAGCAGTTTAAAAAAGTTTCAAGTAGTTTTAGCAGACAAAAAAATGTTCATGATCATTTAAAATGTAAACCAACCAAAACATGCGGTTGTTCAGTTTTTCATTTATTTTGCCATTTTTTTTTCAGAATTGCATAGATAAAATTGCAATGACATTTTTAACAACAAAACCAGTAAACTAATATGAGTTGAGCCACTGTCAAGCAGCTGGCGATGCTGTTGCTTAAATTGACCAAAAGTTGGCTCTTAACATCACAGTTTGTGTACTGTGCGTGACTCTGACGCTGGTTGGTAATTAAGGAGTTAAAACTCACTCACCACTTAGGGGACTCAGTAGCCAGCAGAAACAGCAGTAGGAACATTTATTACATTTATTAACTGTAGTACCGCTATTATGAGAGGTTATTTCTCACAGTATTAGCCTAAAGGGACTAAGGCTGATTTATGGTCCCACGTTACACCGACGCAGAGCCTACGGTGTAAGGTACGCGGCCGTGCGCACCGTACGGCGCGCGTCGCAACGCGGTTAGGCTTTCTTTTTAATACGAACGGATTAAACTGATTACATTCTGTAGTGGATAGCCTGAGTAATAAGGACGTACCGTTTTTATGGTGACAAAAGAATCATCTGCTGAGCTCTGCTTGTTGTTCCGACACATTCACTCCGCTGAGCGCGCACACACACATACACATGCACACACACACACACCCATGTCGGGGCCGCGGAGTTTCTCCCGGTGATCAGTAATTAGTGTACAAGCAGAGCGAATCACTACTTTAATGAGTGCGGTTCAGTTTGACATTATTGTCAGTCTATGAGAAAAACATTTAATTTTATTAAAATCTAAAAATAATATTTATAGGCTAAAAAAATAAACGTGATTAAAGTAGCCGGCTGGACCTAATCGAGTAGTCGGCTATATGGCCGGCGCTTGTGGAAAGCCCTGCTTTAAGGAACGGACCAGAATTATGCATGGAATGATGAATAAACGTAAAACACAGAGCTACGTACGTCTCCCGTCTGGATCCTTACCGACTGCCGCGGCATGTCATGCGCATGATCAATTAATGCAGACAGCGCGGTGCCAGGAAAGCGGGTTGTGATTGGTTGTCGTGCACTTTGCTGCAGCATGTTTTGCACGTGATCGAGAAAGTAGACCCACAGCTGATCACCGTGATCGAACTTAATTTGATCGCGATCACAAATCGAGATCGTATAATCGCCCAGCCCTACCCGGTGCTGGGCGTTGTGCACTCCGACCCACAGCAGACTCTCACCGGCTCTTGCGTCTTTATACCTTTCTCGCGGAGGGGGTTGCCCCTTCAACCCCTGCCTGCCAGTTCTCACGCTAAGTCTCGGTTCACACGGGAGAAACAAGCGCTTCTCTCACAGTTTACAATAATACTTAACAGCAGGTGCGTAGCTGATATGACTGTTTTGAGAATGAAGGACATTTCAGGACACAAAACTTATTTTTTCTTCCTTCACCACCCCGGTCAACCCGCTGCTGCTTCCACCTGCCTGCTGTCCCCACCCCCGGTCATCCCGCTGCTGCTTCCACCTGCCTGCTGTGCTGTTGCCGTCCCCGACCCCCAGTCTGGCCCTCGGCAGGAGGGTCCCCCCTTATGATCCAGGTCCAGGTCCAGGTTTCTTCCTCCTAAAGGGGAGTTTTCCTTGCCACTGTTTGGCTTAAGGTTTTTCTCCCACTAGTGGAGTTTTTACCTGCCATTGTTTATGTAATAATTGCTCGGGGGTTTATTTTCATGTTCTGGGTCTCTGGAAAGATCCTGGAGACAACTTTTGTTGTATTAGACGTTATACAAATAAAATTGAATTGAATTGAAAAGCCCAATAGTAAGAATTTAAGTTGTGTATGTTACCCCTCAGAGCCACCCAAACACATGCCGCTCTTGATAAAATGAGGACTTAAGAAGAGCAGAGGAGTTTGTGCTGCTCATGCAAAAGCATTACACCTTTACACTGGCAGTCTCCAGTGACAAAAGTGCGACCTATGGTGAGATTTTACCCATCCTGCTACAGCAACACTGCACCGTGCAGGAAGAGGACTCTGCCTTGGTTGTATTTGTCACTGGCTCACAGGCTTTATTTTTGACTGCTCAGTTCATATATATTTTTTTAAAAAGGACAATTTTATTTATTTATTTTTTTTTATTTTATTTTTTTCTGTTAGAATCATTTTGGAATCCTGGAATTGCCAGAGAATGATGCATGTTGTATTTGTTCATTTCAACAGGAGAATATTTATTTTATATTGGTGAAGCTAGCGTTCATGCCTATTTTTCCAGCATTCCTGATTCTGTCTGTTTCTGCCTGCCTGCCTGTGACTTTGCCTGATTCCCGGTTTTTGGATTTTTGCCTGCCCCTTTGGATTTGTCTGCCTGATCTGCCTGTCTTCCCGGTTTTTGACTCCTGCCTACCTCTGAGCTGATTAAAGCCTCTTGGACTCTGATACTCCGTTTGATGTTGTTCATTTGGGTTCTCTGTCTTTTGAGCCGTGACAGTACAATCTGGCCAAAAGTATGAACCCAGCCAGCATGGACCCACCAGGAAAGAACGTGGATCTGTGGGAGCTCTTTTACGGTGACCAAGTGGCGTCCTACCACCGTATGTTGAAGGGGACAGGGACATGCCGCCAGCCCCAGCCTGTTGCTGTTCCCGAGGTGGTCCCAGACCCACCCAAGTCTCTTCCCCCTTTCTGGGGAACACACCTGGCTCGAAATGGGCCCAGGAGTCTCCAGCTTCAGGAGAAAAGACGGTGGTGGCAGTCCCAGCCTGTTCCTGTTCCTGTTCTGGCGGTGGTCCCGGTCGCACCGACCCCTGTTCCGGCTCCGGCGCTGGTCCTGGACGCATCGCCCCCTGTTCCTGCTCCGGCGGTGGTCCTGGACGCATCGCCCCCTGTTCCGGCTCCAGCGGTGGTCCTGGATGCATCGCCCCCTGTTCCGGCTCCAGCAGTGGTCCTGGACGCATCGCCCCCTGTTCCTGTTCCGGCGGTAGTCCTGGACGCATTAAAAAAGTTTCAAGTAGTTTTAGCAGACAAAAAAAATGTTCATGATCATTTAAAATGTAAACCAACCAAAACATGCGGTTGTTCAGTTTTTCATTTATTTTGCCATTTTTTTTTCAGAATTGCATAGATAAAATTGCAATGACATTTTTAACAACAAAACCAGTAAACTAATATGAGTTGAGCCACTGTCAAGCAGCTGGCGATGCTGTTGCTTAAATTGACCAAAAGTTGGCTCTTAACATCACAGTTTGTGTACTGTGCGTGACTCTGACGCTGGTTGGTAATTAAGGAGTTAAAACTCACTCACCACTTAGGGGACTCAGTAGCCAGCAGAAACAGCAGTAGGAACATTTATTACATTTATTAACTGTAGTACCGCTATTATGAGAGGTTATTTCTCACAGTATTAGCCTAAAGGGACTAAGGCTGATTTAAGGTCCCACGTTACACCGACGCAGAGCCTACGGCGTAAGGTACGCGGCCGTGCGCACCGTACGGCGCGCGTCGCAACGCGGTTAGGCTTTCTTTTTAATACGAACGGATTAAACTGATTACATTCTGTAGTGGATAGCCTGAGTAATAAGGACGTACCGTTTTTATGGTGACAAAAGAATCATCTGCTGAGCTCTGCTTGTTGTTCCGACACATTCACTCCGCTGAGCGCGCACACACACATACACATGCACACACACACACACCCATGTCGGGGCCGCGGAGTTTCTCCCGGTGATCAGTAATTAGTGTACAAGCAGAGCGAATCACTACTTTAATGAGTGCGGTTCAGTTTGACATTATTGTCAGTCTATGAGAAAAACATTTAATTTTATTAAAATCTAAAAATAATATTTATAGGCTAAAAAAATAAACGTGATTAAAGTAGCCGGCTGGACCTAATCGAGTAGTCGGCTATATGGCCGGCGCTTGTGGAAAGCCCTGCTTTAAGGAACGGACCAGAATTATGCATGGAATGATGAATAAACGTAAAACACAGAGCTACGTACGTCTCCCGTCTGGATCCTTACCGACTGCCGCGGCATGTCATGCGCATGATCAATTAATGCAGACAGCGCGGTGCCAGGAAAGCGGGTTGTGATTGGTTGTCGTGCACTTTGCTGCAGCATGTTTTGCACGTGATCGAGAAAGTAGACCCACAGCTGATCACCGTGATCGAACTTAATTTGATCGCGATCACAAATCGAGATCGTATAATCGCCCAGCCCTACCCGGTGCTGGGCGTTGTGCACTCTGACCCACAGCAGACTCTCACCGGCTCTTGCGTCTTTATACCTTTCTCACGGAGGGGGTTGCCCCTTCAACCCCTGCCTGCCAGTTCTCACGCTAAGTCTCGGTTCACACGGGAGAAACAAGCGCTTCTCTCACAGTTTACAATAATACTTAACAGCAGGTGCGTAGCTGATATGACTGTTTTGAGAATGAAGGACATTTCAGGACACAAAACTTATTTTTTCTTCCTTCACCACCCCGGTCAACCCGCTGCTGCTTCCACCTGCCTGCTGTCCCCACCCCCGGTCATCCCGCTGCTGCTTCCACCTGCCTGCTGTGCTGTTGCCGTCCCCGACCCCCAGTCTGGCCCTCGGCAGGAGGGTCCCCCCTTATGATCCAGGTCCAGGTCCAGGTTTCTTCCTCCTAAAGGGGAGTTTTCCTTGCCACTGTTTGGCTTAAGGTTTTTCTCCCACTAGTGGAGTTTTTACCTGCCATTGTTTATGTAATAATTGCTCGGGGGTTTATGTTCATGTTCTGGGTCTCTGGAAAGATCCTGGAGACAACTTTTGTTGTATTAGACGTTATACAAATAAAATTGAATTGAATTGAAAAGCCCAATAGTAAGAATTTAAGTTGTGTATGTTACCCCTCAGAGCCACCCAAACACATGCCGCTCTTGATAAAATGAGGACTTAAGAAGAGCAGAGGAGTTTGTGCTGCTCATGCAAAAGCATTACACCTTTACACTGGCAGTCTCCAGTGACAAAAGTGCGACCTATGGTGAGATTTTACCCATCCTGCTACAGCAACACTGCACCGTGCAGGAAGAGGACTCTGCCTTGGTTGTATTTGTCACTGGCTCACGGGCTTTATTTTTGACTGCTCAGTTCATATATATTTTTTTAAAAAGGACAATTTTATTTTATTTTTTTTTTTTATTTTTTTTTTTTCTGTTAGAATCATTTTGGAATCCTGGAATTGCCAGAGAATGATGCATGTTGTATTTGTTCATTTCAACAGGAGAATATTTATTTTATATTGGTGATGCTAATCAACTTTTTGTTATCTCTTTTTTCCCAAATGAGAATTGAAAGGGGAATTGATAAAAACTGGATCGTTAAGCAGAATTTGTAAAAATAAAAGATTAAGTAACCCACCATCCACATCTTAAGTAACAATATTTGCTACTATCACCAGATCTGTATCAACTTTTGAGCAAAATATTTTGCAACAACTTTATAATTTATAATATACCCATACCTCTATTTATAGTAGTATAAATATACTACATATCATAATATACTCATACATTGTAATATACTCATACTACTATACTATATATACACTCATAGCCTACAGTGATTTAGAATATATTTAGGGCCCAAACACTTACAGTGCGAAGGCCCTATTGTATCTGTAGGAATTTTTTCTTTCTTTCTTTTTTTCTTTCTTCTTGTGACGAAAGGAGGGCATTTTTTCCCCCCCTAAACGTGCCCAAAAAGTCACCAAATTCTGCAGGCAAGCCAGGCCTGGTGAAAAATGTGATATTTAATGGTTTGCTTTAATGGGCGTGGCCTAACGGCCCAACAGCGCCCCCTAGAAAACTTTGTGCCTCAAGCCCCACAATACGGTTTGACGTACATGCACGAAAATCGATACACACCTGTATCATGTCGCAACTTAAAGAAAAGTCTCTTGGCGCCATGGCCGAAACTGAACAGGAAGTCGGCCATTTTGAACATTTTGAATTAATCGCGTAATTTTGGCGCAATTTATGCCATTCCTTCGACAGTTAATACGGCCCGAACCGTAACGTGCACCCAGGTGTGTTATACATCAAAATGTGCGTCTCCATCCTGCGACTAGGCACATTACTTTTCTCTTTCAAAAGTGTTACTGTGGCGACGCTAGATGCCAAAAAGCGCACCCATCCTTCATCTGATTGGTCCATATTTGATAGTTCTCCAAAAGTCACCAAATTTTGCATGCAAGGCAGGCCTGGTGATAAAATTGGTATTTAATGGTTTGCATTAATGGGCGTGGCAAAATGGCTCAACAACGCCCCCTTGAAAACTTTTCTCTGCCATAACTTTTGAATGGTTTGACATGGAGAGTCGTGGGTGGTGTAATTTCTGATATGCTTATGGGGGGGCGGTGGCCATGAGTGCGAGGGCCCGTTCATCGCTGCTTGCAGCTTTAATTACTATTACATTTATAATATACTTATAATTTGCACAATAATCACAATATATACCTAGGACCAATCATGACTTCCTTCTGAACCACAGCTGCTTCAGTCTCCTTTTAAAACCTGACATCTTGTTTATTGCAGCTATACATGGGGGAGATGGTTCCAGTGTGCGACTGCTCTTTACATTACTGTTTTTTTCAAAGCATTGGTTCTGGGCATAGGCAGAGAAAAGTGATTAGCTAGGGCCAGTCTGGTATCATAGCTGATACTGAGTTGTCTATTATTTGTTGGTAGAAGTTGCATAAACAAGAAGCCAGGTTTGCGTAGTATACAGATATTTTTCAAGAAAATAATAATGCTGCATGCTAGTCGATCCTCCACCATCATCCAAGACAGCTCAGCATGCATGCTCTCAACATTGCTTGAATGAAAAATGGTTGGAAGATCTTATCAATACCCATCCCTATTAATGAACTATTTTGATGGTTTTCGTGTTAGTAGCTTTAACCATTTACACTTTTGATTTGACATACTGAGATGTTTCATCTGAAGGTTTCTGGTTGTCAATAACAGCACTGTAGACAGACAGCACTTTATAGAAACTGAAAAGCTTTTGAGAGTCAGCCAACAAGATGATATAATTCTTCTTCTCTGTCCTTACAGAAACATAAAGGCAAAGAGAGACCCACAAGTTTTCGTTGTGATCACTGCAAGAAAGTCTTCACCACTTCATCACGTCTGAGAAAACATAAGATGATTCACACTGGAGATAAACCGTTCAGTTGTGAACAGTGTGGAGCAGCTTTTACCAGAAAATATCATCTAAAGATACACCAACGTATTCACACTGGAGAAAAACCGTTTAGGTGTGATCAGTGTGGAGCAGCTTTTACCCAACAAGGTAGTCTAAGGACTCACCAACGTATTCACACTGGAGAAAAACCGTTTAGGTGTGATCAGTGTGGAGCAGCTTTTACCCATCGACGTAGTCTAAGGACTCACCAACGTGTTCACACTGGAGAAAAACCGTTTAGGTGTGATCAGTGTGGAGCAGCTTTTACTGAGTCAGGAAAGCTAAAGATTCACCAACGTATTCACACTGGAGATAAACCGTTCAGATGTGATCAGTGTGGAGCAGCTTTTACCAGACAAGATTGTCTAAAGACTCACCAACGTATTCACACTGGAGATAAACCATTCAGATGTGATCAGTGTGGAGCAGCTTTTACCCAACAAGGTCATCTAAAGACTCACCAACGTATTCACACTGGAGATAAACCATTCAGTTGTGATCAGTGTGGAGCAGCTTTTACCAGACGAGATAGTCTAAGGAGTCACCAACGTATTCACACTGGAGATAAACCATTTAGGTGTGATCAGTGTGGAGCAGCTTTTACCCAACAAGGTAGTCTAATTATTCACCAACGTATTCACACTGGAGATAAACCGTTCAGATGTGAACAGTGTGAGGCTGCTTTTACCACATCAAGTCAGCTAAAGAAGCACCAACGTACTCACACGAGTGATAAACTCTAAAGATTTGATCAGTGTGAAGTGTGGAATTGCAAAAAACACCTCAGCACAGCAAAAAAAAGCAAAATAATCAGACAACGTCATACCTAAAACTTGAAAGACTAACATATGATGCCCCCTGGACACGTCCTGGGAAGCTAGCGTTCATGCCTATTTTTCCAGCATTCCTGATTCTGTCTGTTTCTGCCTGCCTGCCTGTGACTTTGCCTGATTCCCGGTTTTTGGATTTTTGCCTGCCCCTTTGGATTTGTCTGCCTGATCTGCCTGTCTTCCCGGTTTTTGACTCCTGCCTACCTCTGAGCTGATTAAAGCCTCTTGGACTCTGATACTCCGTTTGATGTTGTTCATTTGGGTTCTCTGTCTTTTGAGCCGTGACAGTACAATCTGGCCAAAAGTATGAACCCAGCCAGCATGGACCCACCAGGAAAGAACGTGGATCTGTGGGAGCTCTTTTACGGTGACCAAGTGGCGTCCTACCACCGTATGTTGAAGGGGACAGGGACATTCCGCCAGCCCCAGCCTGTTGCTGTTCCCGAGGTGGTCCCAGACCCACCCAAGTCTCTTCCCCCTTTCTGGGGAACACACCTGGCTCGAAATGGGCCCAGGAGTCTCCAGCTTCAGGAGAAAAGACGGTGGTGGCAGTCCCAGCCTGTTCCTGTTCCTGTTCTGGCGGTGGTCCCGGTCGCACCGACCCCTGTTCCGGCTCCGGCGCTGGTCCTGGACGCATCGCCCCCTGTTCCTGCTCCGGCGGTGGTCCTGGACGCATCGCCCCCTGTTCCGGCTCCAGCGGTGGTCCTGGATGCATCGCCCCCTGTTCCGGCTCCAGCAGTGGTCCTGGACGCATCGCCCCCTGTTCCGGCTCCAGCGGTGGTCCTGGACGCATCGCCCCCTGTTCCTGCTCCAGCGGTGGTCCTGGACGCATCGCCCCCAGTTCCTGCTCCAGCGGTGGTCCTGGACGCATCGCCCCCTGTTCCTGTTCCGGCGGTAGTCCTGGACGCATCGCCCCCTGTTCCGGCTCCAGCGGTGGTCCTGGACGCATCACCCCCTGTTCCGGCTCTAGCGGTGGTCCTGGACGCATCGACCCCTGTTCCGGCTCTAGCGGTGGCCTGCTACGCCCCCAGACCTCCTGACCCGCCTGCTACGCCCCCAAACCTTCTGACCCACCTGCTGCGCCCCGAGGGCGGCCTCCGGAGCTGTCTCGGCGGTCGGCCCGGCCCCCGGAACTTTGGCCGTGTGTTGGCCTGGGACTCTGATACTCCGTTTGATGTTGTGCATTTGGGTTTTCTGTCTTTTGAGCCGTGACACGACCACTGGTGCTCGGTTGACTTTGTGCTTAAAGACTGTTCTGCTGTCAGTCGTCCAGGGTCATGGAATGGTTTCAAGAGCCAGTCCTGCAAAGGATAAGTAGAGTCTCCAAGAAGGAAATACCCAGCAGTCACTGTGTATTCCTGATGTGAGCTAGGAAGTTGTTCCTCCAACTGGCTAACTCCTGTATGTATTATATATGTAATCAACCATTTGTCCTTGAGAGCTGAACTTTCAGGATCGATTCCTTGAATGCTTTGCTAAACTTTTAACATTTCTTGATATTTTGATGTTAAATCCACTGTTTTTGGCCATTTCTGTACATTTAATAAATTTCAGTACCCTTTTACCTGAAGTCTCCATTAACACCAAACTTGGCACAATTAATTTTTTGGATTGTACTTGTCAAGCCGGTTTGAGGACGATTTGTCAAAAAACTTAATCGTACAGGAATATATCATTTTTATATCATATTTATTAAAAAGATCATAACAGTGTTAACAGTCTGTATGGATATTTAGTCAAATTCATCAATAGCAAAAAAAACCCCGTCAGATGTTAAAAAAGTGATTTGAACGTAGAAAGTTTTGGTCCTTCACATCATGTCTGGCGTACACACATTTCTGAGGTTTTGTCCGTTGGCGACACTCACTGGTGATGCAGTGAAGTGCAGAATATGAGGAAACGTAGCGTCAACACTAAGTTCACGACCACGTGAAGGACACGACAGTCCTGGACCTGGAGCTGGACCTGAACCTGGACCTTGACCTGGATCTGGAGCTGCAACAATCTCACAATCAACCACATGAACATATAAAGGTCGGAGCTCAAAGATGTAACCTGTCAATCATAATGTCAGCCTTGGTTCTGTTTGTA